>NC_091212.1:1486755-1502328 GCF_040958095.1 Procambarus clarkii | reverse complement strand
TCAATACCTGTTCTTTCACTGTTGTTCCTTCTGATGTGACTGTGGAGTAGCTTTGGTTCGGTCTTGGCTTTGTTTGCTATATCATTTTCAAAATTTTTCTCTGCTTCTCTTCTCACCCTGACGTACTCATTCCTGGTTCTCTGGTATCTCTCCCTGCTTTCTGGTGTTCTGTTATTCCGGAAGTTCCTCCACGCCTTTTTGTTCAGTTTCTTCGCTTCCATACATGCCCTATTATACCATGGATTCTTCTGTTGCTTCTCGGATTTTTCCCTTTGGACCGGGATGAACCTGTTTACTGCCTCCTGACACTTTTGGGTAACATAGTCCATCATACCCTGTACAGACTTGTCTCTGAGGTCTGTGTCCCAAGGTATTTCACTTAGGAAACTTCTCATCTGTTCATAATTCCCCTTTCGGTATGCCAGCCTTTTGATTCCTAGTTCTTTTTGGGGGGAGATAAGTCCTAGCTCTACCAGGTACTCAAAGTTCAATACACTGTGGTCACTCATTCCCAAGGGCGCTTCCATCTTAACTTCCCTTATATCCCATTCATTTAGGGTAAATATCAAATCAAGCATTGCTGGTTCATCTTCTCCTCTCATTCTTGTTGGCTCTTTGGTATGCTGGCTTAGAAAGTTTCTTGTTGCCACGTCCAGCAACTTAGCTCTCCATGTTTCTGGTCCTCCATGCGGGTCTCTGTTCTTCCAATCTATCTTCCCATGGTTGAAGTCTCCCATAATTAGTAGTCCAGATCCATTCCTGCTAGCAACAGAAGCTGCTCTTTCTATTATGTTAATGGTGGCCATGTTGTTTCTATCATATTCCTGTCTAGGTCTTCTGTCATTTGGTGGTGGATTATATATGACTGCGACTATAATTTTTTTCCCTCCATTTGTTACAGTACCTGCTATGTAGTCACTGAAACCTTCACAGCCCTGAATATCCATCTCCTCAAAATCCCAGCCTTTTCTTACCAGCAGAGCTACACCACCCCCACCTCTTCCTTCCCTCTCTTTCCGCATAACATAATAGTCCTGTGGGAACACTGCATTTGTTATTGTTTTCGTGATCTTTGTTTCTGTGAGGGCTATTATGTCTGGGTTTTCCTCTAGTACCAGTTCTCCAAGCTCATTTGCTTTATTTGTAATTCCATCTATGTTTAGTGTACATCGCTTTGAGGCTCACTTTCTTCTGTCCTTCTCAAATCGCCTCCTTGGTGAGTGTTCTGCTGGTGGGGGAGGCTGTTCCATGGGTGTGAGGACCTGTGAGGTGGGTAACAGGATCTCAGAGGATACTGGAATGAGGGCGGGGGATCCAGTGAAGGGGGAGGGACAGGAGGTATGGGGTGAAAGGGGAGGGAGGACGGGAAGGAAAGGGGGGGAGGGAGGACTCGGGAGGAGGGGAGGGGTAGAAGGGTGGGGATTGGGTGTGGGGGGAGGGAGATTTGGCTGAACTTTTGAGTGGGGGCAGGGAGGGTTTGGGGTAGGGGGGTTTCTATGCAGAGGAGGGAGGCGGGGTTGTCCTCCCTTCTGGTGTTACTGGGTAGCTGGTTGTGGGTTCCCCCCTCGCCTCTGGGGGTGTTGTGTTGGGAGCTGTGACTTCCTGGTTTTCCCCTCTCGCCCTGCGCCTCTTCCTTGCTTCTGCCGCCACGGCTCTCTCCTCCCTTGTCATGTCTCGCTGGAGGAATACATTTTTTAATTTTCCCACGTTTTTCAGGGAAGCTCTTCCTTGATAGGATCCTCTCCTTTGTGTTCTCGTTTGCAAACACTATCTTTATCATTTGGTCTCGGTCTTTGTTGTACGGCCTAGCCTGAAAACCTTCTCAATGCTATGCTCGGCCCCTTCCATGTCTAGTGCCTTTAGTACTTCATTCACTGCTGCTTTGTCCTTGTCATTCCACTCTGTCCTATTGGTTCCTTCCTGTTCCCTAATACCCACAGCAACCACTGATCTTTTCCTTTCCAGCAGTTGGCTAGTGGAGCGTGCCGCCTCCTGTGAGGTGGCTGCTTTAATGGCCACCTCCATCACTGCAGTCATTACTTCAGAGTTATTTTTTTTTAGTATTTCCGCAAATGTTGCTTTTATTGTGGCATTCTCATCCAGAGAACTATTACCACCTTCTCCCTGGGTGGTTTTCTGATTCTCAGCCTCGATACCATTCTCTTTGAGGGTTCTAATCTCCTCCTTTGCTGCTGTCAGCTCTCTTTTCAGGTTGCTTATTTCGTTCTTCATTTCCTGCATCATTTCTTGCATCTCACTCTTGATGTCCTCCAGAAACTGGGCGAACATTTCCTTCATCTCGTCACCTTGGCTCTTTCCTGCTCCCCTGGAACCTCTGGCTGCCATCTTGACCCTGTTGGGATGTGTGTGTGTTTGTGTGTGTGTGTGTGTTTGTGTGTGTGTGTGTGTGTGTGTTGTGTGTGTATGTGTGTGTGTGTGTGTGTGTGTGTGTGTGTGTGTGTGTGTGTGTGTGTGTGTGTGTGTGTGTGTGTGTGTGTGTGTGAGTTTGTACACACCTATTTGCTTTTGCGGGGCTTGAGCTTTGGCTCTTTGGTCCCTCCTCTCAACTGTCAATCAACTGGTGTACAGATTCTTGAGCCTACTGGGCTCTGTCATATCTATATTTGAAACTGTGTATGGAGTCAGCTTTCACCACATCACTGCCTAATGCATTCCGTCTGTTACCTACTCTGACACTGAAAAAGTTCATTCTAACGTCCCTGTGGCTCATGTAGGTACTCAGTTTCCACCTGTGTCCCCTTGTTTGCATACCACCAGTGTTGAATAGTTTATCCTTGTCTACCCGATCGACTCCCCTGAGGATTTTGTAGGTAGTGATCATGTCTCCCCTTACTCTTCTGTCTTCCAGTGTCGTAAGGTGTATTTCCCACAGCTTTTCATCGTAACTCACGCCTCTTAGTTCTGGGACTAGTCTAGTGGCATATCTCTGAACTTTTTCCAGCTTCGTCTTGTGCTTGACAAGGTACGGGCTCCTGCTGGGGCTGCATACTCCAGGATTGGTCTTACATATGTATTATACAAGATTCTGTATCCTGTGTCCTTACACAGGTTCCTGAAGGCAGTTCTGATGTTAGCCAGCATCGCATATGCCGTAGACATAATTCTTTTTATGTGGGCTTCAGGAGACAGGTTTGGTGTGATATTAACGCCTAGATCTTCTCTCTGTCCGTTTCATTAAGTACTTCATCTCCTATTCTGTATCCTGTGTCTGGCCTCCTGTTTCCACTGCCTAGTTTCATTACTTTGCATTTACTCGGGTTGAACTTTAGCAGCCATTTGTTGGACCATTCATTTAGTCTGTCTAGGTCATCTTGTTGCCTCCTACTATCATCCTCTGTTTCAATCCTCCTCATAATTTTTGCATCATCAGCAAACATTAAGAGAAACTAGTCTATACCCTCTGGGAGATCATTTACATATATCAGAAACGGAATAGGTCCAAGGACTGCAACCCGTTCTCGCACTTTCTTACAGTCAATATTGCCTTATTAAATAAGTGCATATGTGACATACTAATTTTTGTGAATATTTTAGTTTTCCTTGAAAATCTTCATAGATAACATCGACCTTACCTAACCTTCTTAGTATGTTAAGATAAGCATCTTATTGCTATGCAATTACAATTATTACTTAACCTATACCTATAATAGGTTAAGTAATAATTGTAATTACGAAGCAATAAGATGCTTTATCTTAACATTTAGGTAAGGTCGGTGTTTTCTATGAAGCTTTTCAAGGTAAACTAAAATATTCACAATAAATTAGTATGTCACATATGCACGTATTTAATAAGTCAATATTGACTATACGAAAGTGCGAAAACGGGTTGAGGACTGACCCTGCGGGACTCCACTTGTAACGTCTCGCCAATCTGAGACCTTTTCCCTCACATTGACTCGTTGTCTCCTGTTGCTTAGGTACTATTTTATCCAATGGAGTACCTTCCCTTCCACTCCAGCCTGCATCTCCAGCTTTTCACTAGCCTCTTGTGTGGTACTGTATCAAACGCTTTCTGGCAATCTAAAAGTATGCAGTCTGCCCACCCTTCTCTTTCTTGTCTGATTTTTGTTGCCTGGTCATAGAATTCAATTAGCTCTGTGGGGCAGGACTTGCCATCCCTGAACCCATGTTGATGCTGTGTTACAAAGTTCCTTCGCTCCAGATGTTCCACTAGCTTTCTTCGCACAATCTTCTCCATCAGCTTGCATGGTATGCAGGTTAGGGACACTGGCCTGTAGTTCAGTGCCTCCTGTCTATCCCCTTTCTTACATATCGGGCCTACGTTAGCTGCTTTCCAAATTTCTGGCAGTTCCCCTGTTGCCAGTGATTTGTTATACACTATGGAGAGTGGCAGGCACAGTTCTTCTGCTCCTTCTTTAGTATCCATGGGAAGATTCCATCTGGGCCTATAGTCTTTGTCACATCCAACTCTAGTAAACTCTTCCTTATTTCCCCGCTGGTAATCTCAAACTCTTCCTGTGGTTCCTGGTTAACTATTCCCTCTCTTATCTCTGGAATTTCTCCTTGCTCCAAGGTGAAGACCTCCTGGAATTTCTTATTCAGTTCCTCACACATTTCCTTGTCGCTTGAAGTGAATCCTTCTGCCTTTCATAACTTGTTCCTTTACTGTTGTTTTTCTCCTGATGTGGATGTGCAGCAATTTAGGCTGAGTCTTTGCCTTGCTTGCGATGTCATTTTCGTATTGTCTTTCTGCCTCTCTTCTCATCCTGACATATTCATTCCTGGCACTCTGGTATCTTTCTCTGCTCTCAAGTGTCCTTTTATTCCTTTAGTTTCTCCATGCCCTTTTACTTTGCTGCTTAGCTAGCCTACATCTCTGATTAAACCATGGGTTTCTCATTTTCGTTCCACTGTTTTCCTTTTGGACTGAGACAAACTTGTTTGCTGCTTCCTTGCACTTCTGCGTGATGAAGTCCATCATGTCTTGGGCCGTCTTTCCTCTGAGCTCTGTTTCCCATGCTATATCTGTTAGGATTTTTTTCTCCTCATAACACTTTTTAGGAGTGTTTGATTTGGAGGATTTATTCATTATCTCCTCATAGTTTCCTTTTCGGAATGCCAGCCTTTTGTTTTCAGTACCCCTCCTCGAGCTCAATAACGCTTTTTTCAATCAGGTACTCAAACGCCAGTACACAGTGGTCGCTTATTCCTACTGGTGTATCAAAACCGACTTCTCTTATGTCGGAGTCGTTTAGAGTGAAGACTAGTCGAGTCTCTCTGGTTCGTCATTTCCTCTCATCCTTGTGAGTTCTCTGACATGCTGGGTTAAAAGGTTTCTAGTCACCACCTCCAATAGTTTTGGCTCTCCACGTATCCTTGCCTTCATGCGGTTCCTTGTTCTCCCAGTCAATCCTTCCGTGATTGAAGTCCTTCATGATGAGCAGGTGGGATCTATTTCTACAGGCAGCAGAGGCTGCCCTCTCAATTATAGTGTTAACTGCCATGTTGTTGTTGTCATACTCTTCACTGGGTCTTCTGTCATTGGTGGAGGGTTATATATCACTGCTACTATTATTCTCGGTCCTCCCATTGTCATGGAGTCTGCTATATAGTCTCTGAAACCCTCACAGCCTGGGAGATCCATTTCCTTGAAACTCAATTCCTCTCTCATTAGTAGGGCCACTCCGCCTCCTCCCCTACCTTCCCTCTCTTTCCTTATTACTGTGTACTCCTGGGGAAACATGGTATTTGTTATGATTCCTGAGAGTTTTGTTTCAGTGAGTCCGATTACATCTGGGTTCACTTCTTGTGCTCTTTCTCTTAGTTCACTTGCCTTGCTTGTGATCACATCTATGTTTGAGTACATTACCCTGAAACTGACTCTTTTGCTTCTCCTCGGAGGGGGGGGTGTAGGACTTGTGGGATCTGGAGTGAACCGGGGCTGGGAGGATCTGGTACGGGAAGAGTGGTGGAGGAGGAAGGGCTTGGGGGGTGGGGATAGGTGGAGGGTAGGGGGGGGTGAGAGGTGGAGGGTTGGGAGAGAGTGTGAGAGGGGGGAGGGTTGGGGGTGAAAGGGGGAGGGTTGGGGTGTGTGGGAGACAGGGAGGCTTGGGGGGGGGCATGGTGGGAGGAGAGGCTTGGGAGGATGGAGGGAGAAGAGGGGGGCTAGGGGGGCAGAAAACGGGGAGGGCTTGGGGGCATGGGGGGAAAGGGAAGGCTGAGGTGGGTGAGGAAGAGGGGAAGGTTTAGGGGAGTGGTGGAGAGGGGAAGGCTTAGGTGGGGTGGGAGAGAGTGGGGGGCTTAGGAGGGTGGGGGAAAACGGAGGGCTTGGGGGTGGGAGAGACGGTAGGGCATGTGGGAGAGGGGAGGGCTTGGGGGATGTGGGAGGTCCTGGGGAGAAGGGTGAGTGGAGGAGGGAGGTCCTGGGGAGAGGGGTGAGTGGGAGGAAGGGGCTGGGTGCCCTAGGTGGGTACTTAGTGGGGGGCTGTCAGGGGACGGGGCAGGTAGGGTGTCTGTTAGGTAAAATGTGGGGGTGGTGCTCCACTCCCTGTGGCTGTTGCACTGTTTGAAGAGGGTTCGCCACTTCCCTCTGGGATTGTAGGGCTCGGGGATGTGGTTCTCTGGTTCCCTTCTCTCCCTGCGCTCCTTCCTTGCATCTTCTGCCCACCCTCTCTCTTCCCTTGTCATATCCCTCTGCAGGAATACCTTTTTGAACTTCTGTACATTTGCTAGACTGGTCTTCCTTGCTAACAGTTCCTCTTTCATGTTCTCGCTCATGAATACCACCTTTATCATTCGGTCTCTGTCCTTGTTGTACTTTCCAAGCCTGAAAACCTTTTCAACATTTAGACCAGTTCCCTCCATCCATACCTCTTTAAGGATCTCGGTAACTATGTTTTTGTCTTTGTCTCTCCGCTCCTTTGGGCTAGACCCTGTCCTGCTCTTTAATGCCTGCTACAACTACTGTTTTTTCTTTCTATCAGCCGGCCAGTACATCTAGCTGCTTCCTGAGAAGAAGCCACTTGCATGGCAACTTCCTTACTGCAGACCTAGCTTCAAGGTTCTTTTTAAGCAACTCTGCAAATGAGAGTTGTATTGTAAGATTCTCCTCAACAGGAAAATTACCATCACCCTGCAGGATGGTTTGCATCTGGTGCTGGGTAGGATTTTTCTTTCGGGCATTTTATCATTTTATTTCATCCTTTGTTGCCTCCAGCTCATCCTGCAGGCTGGATACTGTCTCCTTCATAACCCTCAGTCCTTCCCTGAATTCACTCCACATGTGTTCGATTGCTTCCCTAAATCAAGATTCCTGTCCCTCCCCTTCCTCCAAGCTTGTTCCTGCCGTAGTTGTCCTCCTGCGTTTGTCACCCCGAGTTCATGTCCCTGCCATGTTTTCCCTATGAGAGAGAGAGAGAGAGAGAGAGAGAGAGAGAGAGAGAGAGAGAGAGAGAGAGAGAGAGAGAGAGAGAGAGAGAGAAGAGAGAGAGAGAGACAGAGACAGAGAGGACAGAGAGAGAGAGAGACAGAGAGAGAGAGAGAGAGAGAGAGAGAGAAGAGAGAGAGAGAAGAGAGAGAGAGAGAGAGAGAGCGAGAGAGAGAGACAGAGAGAGAGAGAGAGAGAAGAGAGAGAGAGAGAGAGAGAGAGAGAGAGAGAGAGAGAGAGAGAGAGAGAGAGAGAGAGAGAGAGAGAGAGAGAGGAGAGAGAGAGAGAGACAGAGACAGAGACAGAAGACAGAGAGAGAGAGAGAGAGAGAGAGAGAGAGAGAGAGAGATAGAGAGAGAGATGAGAGAGAGAGAGAGAGAGGTGTGTGTCTGTGTTGTATGTATGGGGAAGGTGGGAGAGAGGGAGAGAGGGAGAGAGAGAGAGAGAGAGAGAGGGGGGGGAGAGAGAGAGAGGAGGGGGGGGGGAGAGAGAGAGAGAGGGGGGGGAGGGGGAGAGAGAGAGGGAGGGGGGGGGAGAGAGAGAGGTGTGTCTGAGTGTGTATTTAGGGGGGGGAGGTGGAAGAGAGGGAGGGGATGGAGAGGGGTGTGTGGGGGCGGATTAGAGTAGGAGGGTTATGGGAGGGTCTGGGCCGTATGGTTGGGCGGCTGTGTGTTTACTAGTTGTGTTTTTGCGGGGGTTGAGCTTTGCTCTTTCGGCCCGCCTCTCAACTGTCAATCAACTGTTTACTAACTACTTTTTTTTTTTTTTTCCACACCACACACACACACACACACCCCAGGAAGCAGCCCGTGACAGCTGACTAACTCCCAGGTACCTATTTACTGCTAGGTAACAGAGGCACTTAGGGTGAAAGAAACTTTGCCCATTGTTTCTGCCTCGTGCGGGAATCGAATGTGTGTGTACTGTTGGTGCTATGGTGGGAGAGGGTGTGGTGAGAGAAGATGGGGGGGGGGAGTTGCTCGGTGTAGAGCGTAGTATGTCTTTCATACCTGGGGTGCCAACAAATTAGTTCCCACGTGAGCCGTATATTTCCCTTGAGGTTCGTTTCCGTTCGCTAACTTATATCCAAGACTAACTATTAAAAATGCAAAAACACTGTCCACCGTTGATTGACTATATATGTGTGTGTGTGTGTGTGTGTGTGTGTGTGTGTGTGTGTGTGTGTGTGTGTGTGTGTGTGTGTGTGTGTGTGTGTGTGTGTGTGTGTGTGTGTGTGTACTCACCTAGTTGTGTCTGCAGGATCGAGCATTGACTCTTGGATCCCGCCTTTCGAGCATCGGTGTTTACAGCAATGACTCCTGTCCCATTTCCCCATCATACCTGGTTTTAAATTATGAATAGTATTTGCTTCCACAACCTGTTCCTGAAGTGCATTCCATTTCCCCACTACTCTCACGCTAAAAGAAAACTTCTAACATCTCTGTGACTCATCTGAGTTTCAAGCTTCCATCCATGTCCTCTCGTTCTGTTACTATTCCGTGTGAACATTTCGTCTATGTCCACTCTGTCAATCCCCATGAGCATCTTATACGTTCCTATCATGTCCCCCCACTCCCTTCTTCTTTCTAGTGTCGTAAGGCACAGTTCCCTCAGGCGCTCCTCATACCCCCTCCCTCGTAGCTCTGGGACGAGTCTCGTTGCAAAACCTCTGAACCTTTTCCAGTTTCATTATATGCTTCTTCAGATGGGGACTCCATGATGAGGCGGCATACTCTAAGACTGGCCTCACGTAGGCAGTGTAAAGCGCCCTAAATGCCTCCATACTTAGGTTTCTGAATGATGTTCTAACTTTTGCCAGTGTAGAGTACGCTGCTGTCGTTATCCTATTAATATGTGCCTCAGGAGATAGATTAGGTGTTACGTCCACACCAGGTCTCTTTCACGCGTCGTTAAAGGTAGGCTGTTCCCCTTCATTGCGTACTGTCCCTTTGGTCTCCTATCTCCTAGTCCCATTTCCATAACTTTACATTTGCTCGTGTTGAATTCTAGTAGCCATTTCTCTGACCATCTCTGCAATCTGTTCTGGTCCTCTTGGAGGATCCTGCAATCCTCATCTGTCACAACTCTTCTCATCAACTTTGCATCATCCGCAAAACATCGACATGTAGGACTCTACGCCTGTAAACATGTCGTTAACATATACAAGAAATAGAATTGGTCCCAGCACCGATCCTTGTGGTACTCCACTTGTTACTGTTCGCCAGTCCGACTTCTCGCCCCTTACCGTTAACTCTTGGCTCCTTCCTGTTTAGGTAGTTCCTTATCCATGCTAGGACCTTTCCCCCCACCCCCGCCTGCCTCTCGAGCTTGAACAGCAGTCTCATGTGCGGTACTGTATCAAAGGCTTTTTGGCAGTCCAGAAAATATGCAATCTGCCCAACCATCTCTGTCCTGTCTTATCCTCGTTATTTTATCATAGAATTCCAGAAGGTTTGTTAATCACGATTTCCCTGTCCAGAACCCATGTTGATGTTTGTTCACAAAACCTAGTGTTCTCCAGGTGTGCAACCAGTCGTAGCCTAATTATTCTTTCCAGTATTTTACAGGGGATGCTTGTCAGTGATACAGGTCTATAGTTAAGTGCCTCCTCCCTATCACCTTTCTTGAAGATCGGCACGACATTTGCCTTCTTCCAGCAACTGGGCAATTCTCCTGACATAAGTGACTCATTAAAGATCATTGCCAGAGGCACGCTGAGGGCCTGTGCTGCTTCTTTTAGTATCCACGGTGATACTTTGTCTGGTCCAACTGCTTTAGTTGCATCTAGAGTTGTCAACTGTTTCATTACCTCCTCTGCTGTCACCTCTATATCTGATAGTCTTTCATCTAGGGTAACCCCTTCCAACAATGGGAGCTGCTCAGGATCGGTAGTGAAACTCCATGGAAAACTGGCATTCAGTGCCTCGCAGATTTCCTTGTCACTTTCAGTATATGCCCCCTCTGCCTTCCTTAGTCTTGTCACTTGGTCGTTCACCGACATTTTTCTTCTTATATGACTGTGTAGTAACTTAGGTTGTTTTTTTTCGCTTTGATTGCAATATCGTTCTCATAGTCCCTTTCCGATGTTCGTCTTATGTTAATGTAATCGTTCCTAGCTCTGTTGTATCTGCTTCTGTTGTCCTCTGTTCTTTGTCTTCTGTACTTCCTCCACTCCCGCCTGCTGGCCATTTTTGCTTCCTGACACTGTCTATTAAACCATGGGTTATTATATTCCTTCTTATTTTTCCCCTTTACCGTTGGTATAAATCTCTCTTCGGCCTCCTGGCATTTCTGTATGACTAGGTCCATCATATCTTGGACTGTTTTTCCTCTAATTTCTTCCTCCCACTGCACTTCACCCAGATAGTCCCTTATCCTCATATAGTCCCCTTTCCTGTACTCAGCTCTCCTTTCCCAGATCTCTTGTCCCATGGTCATAAGTTTGAATTCCATCATGTAGTCAAAGACTAGGACACAATGGTCACTGGCCCCTAGAGGTATTTTATGCTCTAAATTCTCGATATCTTCTACGTTCTGAGTAAAAATCAGGTCTAATAGGCTCGGTGCATCTCCTCCTCTTTCCCTTGTGTCTTCCTTCACATGTTGTGTCAGGAAATTCCTGTCTATAACATCTACTAATTTTGCTCCCCACGTTTCGTCCCCTCCATGGGGATTCCTTGATTCCCAATTTATCTCTCCATGATTTAGGTCCCCCATGATCAGCAGCTTCGCTCTCATTCTGTGGGCTAGTGTTGCTGCCTTCTGCAGTCATCTATACATGCTTTGTTGTTGTCATCATACTCCTGCCTGGGTCTTCTACTGTTTGGTGGGGGATTGTAGATTACCAAGATCACAATCTTCCTCCCATCTACTGTCAGAGTTCCATGTATGAAGCTTGTGCACTCATTGGTAACTCGATTTCCCAGGTCTTCAAACTTCCATTTCCGCTTTATTAGGAGTGCTACTCCCCTCCCTGTGTCTGTGTCCTCTCTTTTCGTATCACCTGGTACCCTTCAGGAAAGATTGCATCTGAGATCATGTCATTAATTTTAGTTTCCACAATTGCAACTATGTCAGGATCTGCTTCACTCACTCTTTCTTTTATCTCTTCTGCTTTATTAGATACCCCATCAGCATTGGTGTACCAAACCTTGAGATTCTTCATGGAAACTCTTGTACCAGAGTTCTCCCTTTCTCTGGGGATCTGGGGGATCTGGGGGGTGTCTGGGGGATGACTGGGGGCGTGGAGGGTCCGGGGGATGTCCGGGGGGATCCGGGGGGTGTCTGGGGGGGTCCTGGGGGTGTATGGGGGGTGAAAGAGTTCAGGAGGGGTGCTTGGGGGGCTACTGGGGGCTGGGCTTCTAGGAAGGTAGGTAGGAGGGTCTGGGGTAGGGCCTGGGTAGGTAGGTCTGGAGTAGGAAGGGCATACTGGGTCTGAAGATTAGGGAGGGCATACTGGGTCTGAAGATTAGGGAGGGCATACTGGGTCTGAAGATTAGGGAGGGCATAGAGGGGTTGGGAGATAGCGTAAGGTTGGGAGTCAGATAGAGGTTGAGAGGTTGGGAGGGGGAAGGATAGAGGGGGTGGGGGGAACCTCCCACCCCCTTCGCAAGGGTGGGGGGTCACATGGAAGGAGAGGGGATGAGGAGGGGCGAGGGCTGGGTAGGCTTTGGGTGTTGAGGGGATGAGGGCTGGGTGGGTTCTTGGGGTTGAGGGGATGAGGGCTGGATGGGTTTTGGGGGTTGAGGGGATGAGGGCTGGGTGGGTTTTGGGGGTTGAGGGGATGAGGGCGTCCGTGTGTGTGTGTGTGTGTGTGTGTGTGTGTGTGTGTGTGCGTGTGCGTGTGCGTGTGTGTGTGTGTGTGTGTGTGTGTGTGTGTGTGTGTGTGTGTGTGTGTGTGTGTGTGTGTGTGTGTGTGTGTGTGTGTGTGTGTGTGTACTCATTTAGTTGTACTTGCGGGAGTTCAGCAAGTACAACTCTTGACCAAAGAGTCTGGACTCTTTGGTCCAGACTCTCAACAGTCAATCAACTGGTGTACAGATTCCTGTGCTCCTCAAGCCCTATCATATCTACATTTGAAACTGTGAATGGAGTCAGCCTCCATCACTGCACTTCCTAGTGCATTCTATTTAATAACTACTCTGACACTGAAAACGTTCTTTCTAATGTCTCTGTGGCTCATTTGGGTACTCAGCTTCCACCTGTGTCCCCTTGTGTGTGTACTACCCATGTTAAATAATCCATCCTTGTCTACCCTGTCCACATTCACACTGCCGACCCGTTGAGGGTGTGGACACAATGCGGCCCAAATGTCTAAAGGTTAGAGCTACTTCCCTTGATGGTTATGCTTTCTGGAAAAATAATATTCTAAAGGTCCTGAAGGACGTTACCTGCATCACACCCACTGACATTAGTCAGGAAGGTGATGATATCGTGATCATCTTTTTATGTGAGGAAGAACTAGAAAAACTCCCTACCAACGATGCCATACTTCGCAAGGAGCACCACCTACATCCTCACTTCCCACGTCAGTTCCTGGACGGAAAAACTATTTTTACTAGCAGGACCACCCAGTGGATAGCTGACCGACCGCAACATAAAAACAGGGACAATATCGAGGACGAAAATCCGAATCTGGGTGTATTTAACCTAGAGTTCTGCAGCACCGACAAATCTTCAAAGAAGATTACTTTCACCACCATAGCTATGGACACCCAGGCTGCCACACAAGGTTTCTACTGCTTTGGCTTACAAATGCAACGCCACCAAGTAAAAAAGGAACGATACCATGAGATTCAGCAGTGCTTCAAGTGCTACGAGCTCTCCCACCCCACCAACAAAAGTCAGAAGTGCAGCCTGTGCACGCTGGACAATACTATTCCATATGCAAGGCACCAACCCATCACTGCTTGCTCTGTGATGGCAATCACCCAACAGTTTCCTAACGCTGCCCACGCAGACAGGAAAATATCAAGGCCCAGGTTGAAGACAAGAGAAACAACCCTTCTACCAACACGAACTGAGCCCAAGGTGCTCAACCCACCATCTCAGCTCCCACCAAACGACCAGACTTTCCAGTCTTACCAAAGAGTGGTTCCTACCACCAGGCGACCCAGCCTTCACAATGGGGACCCAATATGGCACCACAGGCTCCTTCCTCGCCCCCTGCATTACGTGCAGGCATTATCCCTAGTCTTCTTAAACTAGCGGAGAGGCTTGCTGGAACAGACAACCACCGTTTTATCAGTTAACTGAACACATTATACATAGCCAATGGCCTGGACCCCATCATAGCCCCTGGCGCAAGTCTCACTGCCTCCACTACCACTCCGGGGGACTACCATCAGGACGATCACGAGGTCGATATCAACACAGACTCCAGAACTACCCAAGACCCGGGTGGCACAAACAGAGGTATTACCACTTCAGCTCCCAACACTCCTACTATCACCATCTCGGCAACCGCACTAGCAAACGTGCTGTCTACAAAGGCTAACAGCACCACCAACTATCCTAAAATAGCTTCTACCACTAATTAACGACACCTGAGCTTACCTCAGGCTTCGAGGCAAAAGACGTAAATACCAACTACAGAGGTTACGGACTTCTCAGACGAGAAAATTTTAGCTGGAGCTCTACTGCCGCACCACAAATATGACACCTACTCGGTACAAGACCTTCTCATGGAAGTCACCTCACCAAACTTTAGCGACAACACGACTCAGCCAAAATCTCAGGCAAAGAGAAAATGGACGACCTAGAGGTCTACAATAACCCCACCAGCTCGATAACTGGTACAGCTAGCCCTCCAGGGCTGAAAACCACGATGAAGACTCCCTTCCATTGCCAGATCTCTAGTATTAGCTATTGATAGAGATAATGGCTCCACAGATCCTCCACTTACGGGCTTATCATAGCCCATACTACTTGGAACTTTTTGTTTTGAGTAACTGAATCTAAAACAACAACAACATCTACCCTATCAATTCCCGAGAATTTAGTATGTGGTCATCATGTCCCCCCGAGCTCTTCTTCATAGTCTTCCAACTACGTGAAGTTCAGTTCACGCAGCATTTCCTCATAACTTGTGCCTCTTAGTTCTAGGACTAACCTAGTGGCATACCTGTGAACTTTTTCCAGCTTCGTCTTGTGCTTAACAAGGTAAGGGATCCATGCTGGGGCCGCCTACTCCAGGATTGGTTTTACATATGTGGTATACAGGGTTCTGAAAGATTTCGTACACAGGTTTCTGAATGCAGTTCTGATGTTAGCCAGCCTTGCATATGCCGCTGATGATTTTTTTTATAATTTGGGCTTCGGGAGACAGGTTTGGCGTCATATCAACTCCTAGATCTTTCTCTCTGTTCATTTTATGAAGTACTTCCTCTCCCATTCGGTATCCAGTGTCTGGCCTCCTATTTCTTCTGCCTAGTTTCATCACCTTACATTTACGTGAGTTGATCTTTATTAGCCATTTATTGGACCATTCCTTCAGTTTGTCTAGGTCATCTTGAAGCCTTATACTATCTTCTTCTGTCTTAATCCTCCCCGTAATTTTTGCATCATTAACAAACATTGAGAGGAACGATTCTATTCCCTCTGGAAGATCATTTACAGAATTTTTTCTGATTTTTTTCTGATCCCTTTTTATTGATTGATTATTGATTATTTCTGATCATATATCAGAAACAATATAGGTCCAAGAACTGATCCCAGCAAGACTCCATTGGGACGCCTCGCCATTCCGAGACTTTCCCTCTTCACAGTGACTTGCTGTCTTCTGTTGCTTAGGTACTCCCTTATCCAATGGAGTACCTTCCCTTTCACTCCCACCTGCATCTCCTGCTTGTGCACTAGTCTCTTATGTGGTACTGTGGAAAAGGCTTTCTGGACACTCAAAAATATGTAGTCTGCACTTATCTCTCTGTCTTGCCTGATTTGTGTTGCTGGGTCATATAATTCAATTAATCCTGTGAGGCATGATTTGCCATCCCTGAACCCATGCTGATGTTGTGTTACAATGTTCTTTCGCTATAGATGTTCCATAGTTCTTTTCGCACGATCTTCTCCATCATCTTGCATTGTATGCAAGTTAGGGACACTGGCCTGTAGTTTAGTGCCTCCCATCTATAACCCTTCTTGTATATTGGGACTTCAATGGCCGT
>NC_091212.1:1474255-1481755 GCF_040958095.1 Procambarus clarkii | reverse complement strand
CTACCCAACAGACACCCAACCTGCCCCATCCCCTGTCAGCCCCCCACTATGTACCCACCTAGGGCACCCTCCCCCCACCCACCCCCCTCCCCCCCACTCACCCCCCTTCTCCCTCTCACCCCTCTCCCCAGGACCTCCCTTCTCCCCCATCCCCCATGCCCTCCCTTCTCCCACATGCCTTCCCGTCTCTCCCACCCCCATGCCCTCCCTTCCCCCCCTCCCCCCTAAGCCCCCCACTCTCCCCCACCCCACCTAAGTCTTCCCCTCTCCCCCACTCCCCTAAACCCTCCCCTCTTCCTCACCCCTCCCTTTTCCCCCACGCCCCCCAAGCCCTCCACCCTTTTCTCTCCCCCCAAGCCCCCCCATCTCCCCTATCTCCCACAGCCTCTCCTCCCCCATGCTTCCCCAACCCTCCCTCTCTTACCCACCCCTGTACCCTCCCCCTCTTATCCACCCCCTGTACCCTCCCCTCTTATCCACCCCCTGTACCCTCCCCCTCTCCCCCACCACCCCAAGCCCTCCCTCCCCCACCAATCCCCCCGTGCCAGGTCCCCCCAGCTCCCACTCACCCCAGATCCCAAAGGTCCCCCCCCAGAAAAGAAGCAGAAGAGAGTCAGTTTCAGGATGATGTACTCGAACATAGATGGATCACAAGCAAGACAAGTGATCTAAGGGAAAGAGCACAAGAAGTTAACCCAGATGTAATCGGACTCACTGAAAAAAAACTCTCTGGAATCATAACGAATGCCATGTTTCCCCAGGAGTATACAGTAATAAGGAAAAGAGAGGAAGGTAGGGGAGGAGGCGGAGTGGCCCTACTCATGAGAAGGGAATGGAGTTTTAAGGAGATGGCCATCCCGGGCTGTGAGGAGTTCAGAGACTACATAGCAGGCACCATAACAATGGGAGGACCAAGAATAGTAGTAGCAGTAATATACAACCCTCCACCAAATGACAGGAGACCCAGTCAAGAGTATGAAAACAACAACAAGGCAGTTAACACTATAATTGAGAGGGCAGCCTCTGCTGCCTGTAGAAATAGATCCCACCTGCTCATCATGAGCGACTTCAATCACGGAAAGATTGACTGGGAGAACAAGGAACCGCATGGAGGCGAGGATATGTGGAGAGCCAAACTATTGGTGGTGGTGACAGGCAACTTTTTAACCCAGAATGTCGGAGAACCCACAAGGATGAGAGGCAATGACGAACCAGCGAGACTCGACCTAGTCTTCACTCTGAACGACTCCGACATAAGAGAAATCGGTTTTGAGGACCCAGTAGGGATGAGCGACCACAGTGTACTGGTGTTTGAGTACTTGATTGAAGAAGGGTTATTGAACTCGAGGAGGGATACCGAAACCAAAAGGTTAGCATACCGAAAGGGAAACTATGAGGGGATAAGAAAATTCCTAACAGATATAGCATGGGAAACAGAGCTCAGGGGAAAGACGGCCCAAGATATGATGGATTACATCACGCAGAAGTGCAAGGACGCAGCAAACAAGTTTGTCCCAGTCCAAAAGGAAAACAGAGAAATGAAGATGAGAAACCCATGGTTTAATCAAAGATGTAGGCTAGCTAAGCAGCAAAGTAAAAGGGCATGGAGAAACTATAGGAATAACAGGACACTGGAGAGCAGAGAAAGATACCAGAATGCCAGGAATGAATATGTCAGGATGAGAAGAGAGGCAGAAAGACAATACGAAAATGACATCGCAAGCAAGGCAAAGACTCAGCCTAAATTGTTGCATAGCCACATTAGGAGAAAAACAACAGTAAAGGAACAGGTTATGAGATTAAGGATAGGGGCGGAAGGATTCACTACAAATGACAAGGAAGTGTGTGAGGAATTGAATAAGAAATTCCAGGAGGTCTTCACCTTAGAGCAAGGAGAAATTCCAGAGGTAAGTGAGGGAATAGCTAACCAGGAACCACTTTAAGATTTTGAGATTACCAGTGGGGAAGTAAGGAAGTGTTTACTAGAGTTGGACGTGACAAAGGCTATAGGCCCAGATGGAATCTCCCCTTGGGTTCTAAAGGAAGGAGCAAGAGAACTGAGCCTACCACTCTCCATAGTGTATAACAAATCACTGGCAACAGGGGAACTGCCAGATATTTGGAAAGCAGCTAACGTAGTCCCGATATACAAGAAAGGGGATAGACAGGAGGCACTGAACTACAGGCCAGTGTCCCTAACCTGCATACCATGCAAGCTGATCGAGAAGATTGTGCGAAAAAAACTAGTGGAGCATCTGGAGCGAAGGAACTTTGTAACACAGCATCAACACGGGTTCAGGGATGGCAGGTCCTGCCTCACAGGGTTACTTGAATTCTACGACCAGGCAACAAAAATAAGGCAAGAAAGAGAAGGGTGGGCAGACTGCATATTTTTGGATTGTCAGAAAGCCTTTGATACAGTGCCACACAAGAGGCTAGTGCGGAAGTTGGAGATGCAGGCTGGAGTGAGAGGGAAGGTACTCCGGTGGATAGAGGAGTACCTAAGCAACAGGAGACAACGAGTCTGTGTGAGGGGTGAGGTCTCAGATTGGCGAGACGTCACAAGTAGAGTCCCGCAGGGGTCAGTCCTTGGACCTATACTGTTTCTGGTATATGTAAATGATCTCCCAGAGGGTATAGATTCGTTCCTCTCAATGTTTGCCGACGATGCAAAAATTATGAGGAGGATTGAAACAGAGGATGATAGTAGGAGGCTACAAGATGATCTGGATAGACTGAGTGAATGGTCCAACAAATGGCTGTTGAAGTTCAACCCGAGTAAATGCAAAGTAATGAAACTAGGCAGTGGAAACAGGAGGCCAGGCACAGGATACAGAATAGGAGATGAAGTACTTAATGAAACAGACAGAGAGAAAGATCTAGGAGTTGATATCACACCAAACCTGTCTCCTGAAGCCCACATAAAGAGAATAACGTCTGCGGCATATGCGAGGCTGGCTAACATTAGAACGGCGTTCAGGAACCTGTGTAAGGAATCATTCAGAATCTTGTACACCACATATGTAAGACCAATCCTGGAGTATGCGGCCCCAGCATGGAGCCCGTACCTTGTCAAGCACAAGACGAAGCTGGAAAAAGTCCAAAGGTATGCTACTAGACTAGTCCCAGAACTAAGAGGCATGAGTTTATGAGGAAAGGCTGCGGGAAATGCACCTTACGACACTGGAAGACAGAAGAGTAAGGGGGGACATGATCACAACCTACAAAATCCTCAGGGGAATCGACCGGGTAAACAAGGATGAACTATTCAACACTGGTGGGACGCGAACAAGGGGACACAGGTGGAAGCTGAGTACCCAAATGAGCCACAGAGACGTTAGAAAGAACTTTTTCAGTGTCAGAGTAGTTAGTAAATGGAATGCATTAGGAAGTGATGTGGTGGAGGCTGACTCCATACACAGCTTCAAATGTAGATATGATAGAGCCCAATAGGCTCAGGAATCTGTACACCAGTTGATTGACGGTTGAGAGGCGGGACCAAAGAGCCAGAGCTCAACCCCCGCAAGCACAATTAGGTGAGTACAATTAGGTGAGTACAGGAAGCAGCCGGTAGCAGCTGTCTAACTCCCAGGTACCTATTTACTGCTAGGTAACTGGGGCATCAGGGTTATGGAAACTCTGCCCATCTGTTTCCGCTGGGTGCGGGGATCGAACCCCGATCCCTAGGTCTACGAGTTTAGAGCGCTGTCCACTCGCCCACCCAGCCCCTGTGTGTGTGTGTGTGTGTGTGTGTGTGTGTGTGTGTGTGTGTGTGTGTGTGTGTGTGTGTGTGTATTCATCTAGTTGTGCTTGAGGGGGTTGAGCGCTGCTCTTTCGGCCCACCACTCAACTGTCAATCAACTGTTTCTACTACTACTATTTTTTTCTCACCACACCACACACACACACACACCCCAGGAAGCAGCCCGTGACAGCTGACTAACTCCCAGGTACCTATTTACTGCTAGGTAATAGGGGCATAGTGTGAAAGAAACTTTGCCCATTGTTTCTCGCCAGTGCCAAGGATCGAACCCGGGACCACAGGATAACGTGCCCAGCGTGCTATCCGCTCGGCCGGCCGGTGGGTGTGTGTGTGTGTGTACTTACCTAATTGTGCTTGTGGGGGTTGAGCTCTTTGGTCCCGCCTCTCAACCATCAATCAACAGGTGTACAGGTTCCTGAGCCTATTGGGCTCTATCATATCTACACTTGAAGCTGTGTATGGAGTCAGCCTCCACCACATCACTTCCTAATGCATTCCATTTGTCTACTACTCTGACACTGAAAAAAATTCTTTCTAACGTCTTTATGGCTCATTTGGGCACTCAATTTCCACCTGTGTCCCCTAGTGCGTGTGGCCCTTGTGTTAAAAAGTCTGTCTTCATCTACCCTATTAATTCCTCTGAGAAACTTGTATATGGTGATCATATCCCCTTCTAACTCTACTGTATCCCAGTGACGTGAGGTTTAATTACCGTAGTCTCTCCTCGTAGCTCATACCCCTCAGTTCTGGTACTAGTCTGGTGGCAAACCTTTGAACCTTTTCCAGTTTAGTCTTATGCTTGACTAGATATGGACTCCATGCTGGAGCCGCATACTCCAGGATTGGTCTGATATATGTGGTATATAATGTTCTGAAAGATTCCTTACACAATTATCTAAAGCCCGTTCTTATGTTGGCCAACCTGGCATATGCCGCTGATGTTATCCTCCTGATATGAGCTTCAGAGGACAGGTCTGGCGTGATATCAACCCATAGGTCTTTCTCTCTCTCTGACTCTTGCAGGATTTCATCTTCCAAGTGATACCTTGTATCTGGTCTCCTGCTCCCTACACCTACCTTCATTACATTACATTTGCTTGGGTTAAACTCTAACAACCATTTGTTCGACCATTCCTGTGGATTGTCCAGGTTTTCTTGAAGCCTCAAGCTGTCCTCCTCTGTCTTAATCCTTCTCATAGTTTTGGCGCCGTCAGCAAACATTGAGAGGAATGAGTCTATACCCTCTGGGAGATCATTTACGTATATCAGAAACAGGATAGGTCCGAGTACAGAGCCCTGTGGGACTCCACTGGTGACTTCACGCCAATCTGAGGTCTCACCCCTCACTGTAACTCTCTGCTTCCTATTGCTTAGGTACTCTCTTATCCACTGAAGCGCCCTACCAGTTACTCCTGCCTGTTTCTCCAGCTTATGCATCAGCCTTTTATGAGGTACTGTGTCAAAGGCTTTCCGACAGTCCAAAAAAAATGCAGTCCGCCCATCCTTCTCTTTCTTGCTTAATCTTTGTCACCTGATCGTAGAATTTTATTAAGCCAGTCAGGCAAGATTTATCCTCCCTGAACCCATGTTGATGGGTTGTCACGAAGTCCCTTCTCTCCAGATGAGTACTAGGTTTTTTCTCACGATCTTCTCCATCACCTTGCATGGTATACAAATTAAGGACACTGGCCTGTAGTTCAGTGCCTCTTGTCTGTCGCCCTTTTTGTATATTGGGACTACATTAGCCGTCTTTCATATTTCTGGTAGGTCTCCCGTTTCCAGTGACCTATTATACACTATGGAGAGTGGCAAACAATGTGGTCCTGCACACTCTTTCAATACACTTGGTGAGATTCCGTCCGGTCCAACAGCCTTTCTCATGTCCAGCTCCAATAGGTGCCTCTTGACCTCATCTTTTGTAATTTCGAACCCTTCCTAGGTCGCCTGGTTAGCTGCCACCTCTCCTAGCGCCGTGACCTCTCCTTGTTCTATTGTAAAGACCTTCTGGAACCTTTTGTTGAGTTCTTCACACACCTCTTTGTCATTCTCTGTGTACCTGTCCTCACCCGTTCTAAGTTTCATCACCTGTTCCTTCACTGTTGTTTTCCTCCTAATGTGACTGTGTAGTAGCTTTGGTTCGGTCTTGGCTTTATTAGCTATATCATTTTCATACCTTTTCTCAGCTGCTCTTCTCACACTGACATACTCGTTCCTGGTTCCTTCGTATCTCTCTCTACTTTCTGCTGTTATTACGGAAGTTCCTCCACGCCCTTTTGTTCAGCTCCTTTGCTTTTATACATTCCCTATTAAACCACGGATTCTTCTTTTGCTTCTCTGTTTTTCCTGTCGGGCCGGGATAAACCTGCTTACATCCTCCTGACACTTTTGGGTGACATAGTCCATCATGTCTTGTACGGACTTAGTTCTGAGTTCTGTGCCCCATGGTATATCCCTTAAGAATATATTCATCTCCTCATAGTTTCCCTTTCGGTACGCCAGCCGTGTGTTTCCCAGTTCTATTTTGGGGGTGATAATTCCTAGCTCAACCAGGTACTCAAATCTCAATACACTATGATCACTCATTCCAGAGGGGACTTCCAACTTAACTTCCCTTATTTCCGACTCATTTAAGGTAAATATCAGATCAAGCAAGGCTGGTTCATCTTCTCCTCTCATTCTTGTTGGCTCTTTGGTATGCTGGCTTAGAAAGTTTCTTGTTGCCACGTCCAGCAGCTTAGCTCTCCATGTTTCTGGTCCTCCATGTGGGTCTCTGTTCTCCCAATCTATATTCCCCAGGTTGAAGTCTCCAATGAATAGTAGTCTGGATATGTTCCTGCTAGCAACAGACGCTGCTCTCTCTATTATATTGATGGTCGCCATGTTGTTTCTATCATATTCCTGTCTGGGTCTTCTATCGTTCGGTGGGGGTTATATGTGACTAATACTATAATTTTCTGTCCTCCAGTTGCTATGGTGCCTGATATGTAGTCACTGAAACCTTCACAACTCTGATTAACCATCTCTTCAAATCTCCAACCAAAACACACACACACACACACACACACACAGTCTGGGTCTTCAGTCTGGCCTGTGTGTGTGTGTGTGTGTGTGTGTGTGTGTGTGTGTGTGTGTGTGTGTGTGCGTGTGTGTGTGTGTGTGTGTGTGTGTGTGTACTCACCTATTTGTGCTTGCAGGATCGAGCATTGACTCTTGGATCCCGCCTTTCCAGCTATCGGTTGTTTACAGCAATGACTCCTGTCCCATTTCCCTATCATACCTAGTTTTAAAAGTATGAATAGTATTTGCTTCCACAACCTGTTCCCCAAGTGCATTCCATTTTTCCACTACTCTCACGCTAAAAGAAAACTTCCTAACATCTCTGTGACTCATCTGAGTTTCCAGTTTCCACCCATGTCCCCATGTCCCCTCGTTCTGTTATTATTACGTGTGAACATTTCATCTATTTCCACTTTGTCAATTCCCCTGAGTATTTTATATGTCCCTATCATATCTCCTCTCCCTTCTTTTCTCTAGTGTCGTAAGGTTCAGTTCCTTCAGCCGCTCTTCATATCCCATCCCTCGTAACTCTGGGACAAGCCTCGTCGCAAACCTCTGAACCTTCTCCAGTTTCTTTATGTGTTTCTTCAGGTGGGGGCTCCATGATGGCACGGCATACTCTAAGACTGGTCTCACGTAGGCAGTGTAAAGCGCCCTAAAAGCCTCCTCATTTAAGTTTC
>NC_091212.1:1346755-1469255 GCF_040958095.1 Procambarus clarkii | reverse complement strand
ATGAGTATTGCGATATAGTTGTAGAAACTGATCAATGTGAACCTCCCAGCTAGAACCTTGTGCAGCGCCTCCTCTGCCGGCAACACCTGTAGCCGCGCACCAACACAATTACGTGTAGTGTTTTCAAGCTCAGTAATGCTCATTAAAATTGCATTTGATTCATATGCTTAGGCGGTGACTTTCTTGTGTTAAACAAATTTGACACAACTAGAAGATTTTTTTTACATTATTTTATTTATATATATTTTATTTTATTTAATCATGTAGAATATATAGTCTGCATTGGATGAATAAAGCAAAACTATTATTGGTATTCGTCAGTTAGGGAAATTGTTGGCTGACCTGCATTCCTTTGACTATCTTCTTCACGACCGGACGAGTGTGTCCTGAGAAGTATTCATAAGATGCTCCCTTATACATCCACGCTTCTGTTCCCCATTCCCAGTTCTTCTGCCTCACCACATCCTCGAAGTTCTCCTGGGGCCTTGTGGTGCCCTGGACGGTCAGGTAGGAGATCAGCGCCGACCGATAGGCTGTGCTGATCACCACACAAAACACCAACCACCAGCCCACCAACACCTGTTAGCAGTGTAGAACATGGTACTCCATCAGTAACTCGTCTTTACATTTCAATGAAGAAACAAGGCATTCTGTAAGTGAAAGAACGTGAATTGCTCCTTAATCTGAAGGATAACAGTTCATCAATAAGCAAATGACTTCACACAACACAGTAGTCCATCAATGTAATGACTTATTATCAAAATATGACATTCTTAAAACCTGTCCTGCTACCATAACAGTCACATAATTATTATTCCATTTATCCAAATAATGTTGAGGAATATTTTATTAACTGAAAATAACCAAAGTCTGTTGAAGCCCTGCAAGAAAATACAATATTGAGTATTGGTGAAATCATCTTCAACTAACCATTACGACAACTCAATATTAGAGCCTTCAACTACTTGTAAACTTTGAATAGGAATCAGGGACACTTGCAGAACCCAATAATATTGTGCAGTTAGTCAGGGCGTACTATGAACTTACCATTAGGTAGGAGTTAGGGACACTTGTAGAACCTACAAATGTTGTATAGGTAGTGTTATGATCGCCAACAGTCCTCTCTGGCCTCAAGAATCATTTTGCCCCAAGATCACAGATGATTTGTTCATTTGACCCAGACATTAATTTAAGTTAAGAAAGAGCGCATCTTGTGCGCAACTTTGGAGAGTATTTAGTTGAGAAGAGGTGAAGTGGGACAAATTGCAGAACAAAATTGCGACTAGGGGAAAAGAGGACATCCAGGAACTCACTCAGTGCGGCGACATATGCCTTGGGATCATACAACGAGATAGATGAGTGGTGATCGCCCAGCAAATCATCGACGATCTTTCTGTGTCGTCGTCTGCAGGCGCCGAGCCGAGCTCAGTACAGATCGGCTCACTGACGGGCCAGATTTCAAACGAGGCAGACGTAACTTTGGTGATTTATTAATCGAAGCGTTATTAAGAAGACACCTGTTGTTGTTCTTCACCTGTATCTTGCTCTGGTTAGGCCCCATTTAGAATATGCAGTTCAGTTTTGGTCGCCGTACTATAGAATGGCTATAAATTCACTCATTTATTAATTTATGTTTTTCAAGATGAAGACGAATTTTATTTGCAATTATCGATTCGAGTAACTTTTCCACAATAGACGTTAGGCTAATTGGTCGATAGTTTGACGCAAGTGATCTATCTCTTTTCTTAACAATAGGTATCACATTAGCAACTTTCCATAACTCTGGCACTCTATTGATTTATTAAATATGGTAGACAATGGGTCGCAAAGCTCCTCTGCATTCTTTTAGCACCCTGGCAAACACTTCATCCGGCCCTGGGGATTTGTTTGGTTTGAGTTTAACTATATGTTTAATTACATCCTCCCTGGTAACTGCTAAACTAGTCAACCTGTCCTCGTCCCCACCCACATATACTTGTTCGGCTGAAGGCATATTGTTAAGTTCCTCTTTAGTAAATACAGATATAAAATATTTATTAAAAATACTATCTCTTCAGTATTAGATACTGAATTATCTAATACTTCATCTCTTCATCATTATCTGTTATTTGATCTGTCTCAGTTTTTAATGGACCTATCCTCTCCCTAATCTTTGTCCAGTATAACTGGAAAAACCCTTTAGGATTTATCTTTGCTTGCTCTGCTATGCGAACTTCATAGTTTCTTTTTGTTTTCCTTATCTCTTTTTTAGTATTTCTAACCAATTGTACGTATTCCTGTTCTAAACTGACTTCCCCATTCTTAATCCTTTTGTACCACGCTCTCTTTTTACCAATAAGGTTCTTCAGATCCTTTGTTATCCACTTTGGATCATTATTATTCGATCTATTCAATTAATATGGTATACTACATTCCTGGGCTTCGCTTAGCATATTTTTAAATAGGTTATATTTTGAGTCCACATCGAAAACCCCTTTTACGTCACCTATCGCTGGGTTCACGTCTAGCTCTAAGACAGGCCCACACCCCATACCCAAGACTTTCCAATCTATTTGACCCAATAAATTTCTTAGGTTATTGAAATTAGCTTTTCGAAAATTAGGTACTTTAACAGAATTTTCTCCTACAGATCTATTCCAATGAATGCTACATCTGATTTCTTTATGATCACTGTTCCCTAGCTCATTCCCTATTTCGATGTCCTTAATTTGTGTTTCCCTGTTAGTTAACACTAAATCTAAAATATTATTTTCCCGCGTTGGTTCCTTAATGTGTTGCATAAGAAAGCAATCGTCAATTAATTCTAGAAAATCTTCTGCTTCATTATTCCCTGTTTTGTTCAACCAGTTTATTCCACTAAAATTAAAGTCACCCATGACATAAACACTGTTAGATCTAGATGCTCTAGATATTTCATCCCATAGATGCTTTGCTTCCATTCTGTCTAAATTTGGTGGCCTATATATAACTTCTATTATAATGTTATTTGCTTTTTCGTTTAATTCTATCCAAATAGTTTCTGTATGTAGCTCAGTTTTGAGTCCCTCTTTGAGACTACATTTCAAATTGTCCCTAACATATATGGCTACTCCCCCTCCTCGTCTAATATATCTATCTGTGTGAAATAGTTTAAATCCATTTATTTGATATTCAGCTAATAGTTCTCTATTTTCTACATTCATCCACGTTTCGGTAAGCGCGATAATATCTATTTTTTCTGTGCAGACAAGAGCATTTAAATCGTTTTTTTATTTCTTAGACTTCTACTGTTAGTGTAATATACCCTAAGTGAACTGTTATTTTGAGGCCCTTCTCTTTCCCTGATCATTTTGCCAATTCCTTTCTCTCTCAAACACATACTTTTATTACCTACTTCCGCCAAATCAATTCCCATACCACTATCTACTAACAGTTTAAACCCAAACAAACACCTCTAACCACTGGTTGCAACGAGTTCGCAACAGCAACAACCCCAGCCCTCGATAGATGCACCCCATCCCGATCATACATTTCATTTCTTCCATAGAAGTGTTCCCAGTTGTCTATGAAAGATATTGCATTTGATTTGCAATATCTTTCCAGCCGGCAATTGACACCCAAGTGCTCTCGACATCCATTCATTCCCCACTCCCTTTCTTGGAAGAATGCCACATATGATCGGGATTCCTCCCTTGCTCCTAACTAATTCAACGGCTGTCCTAAATCTCTGTATTAGTTCCTCACTCCTAACTCGCCCAACATCATTACCCCCATCACTAATACAAATAATGGGTTTGTTCCCATTTCCCGTCATAATCTCATTCATGTTTTCAACAATATCACCAATTCCAGCTCCCGGATAGCAAACCCTTAATCTGTTCCCCCTATCTCTGGCACAAAACGTTCTGTCTAAATACCTCACCTGGGAATCTCCCACAACCAAAATTCGCTTCTGTACCTCCTTAACTTTCTGAGCAGCCTGTGGGGCTGCGCTCCGCCGTTCCTCGCTGCAGGCGCACTACAGCACCCGTCCTCCAACACGGCAAATGAATTTGCCGTCCTTAGAACGTCTGTAGGCGGCCTTGTCAAGGTCTTCTTAAGACCCCTGTCTTTCACTGTCTTTCATCTGTGTGAAATAGTTTAAATCCATTTATTTGATATTCAGCTAATAGTTCTCTATTTTTTACATTCATCCACGTTTCAGTAAGCGCGATAATATCTATTTTTTTTTTTTGTGCAGACAAGAGCATTTAAATCGTTTATTTTATTTCTTAGACTTCTACTGTTAGTGTAATATACCCCAAGTGAATTGTCACCCTGAGACCCCTCAATTTCCCTGATCATTTTGCCAATTCCTTTCTCCCTCAAACACATACTTTTATTACCTCCTTCCTCCAAATCAATTCCCATACCACTATCTACTAACAGTTTAAGCCCAAACAATCACCTCTATCCACTGGTTCCAACGAGTTCGCAACAGCAACAACCCCAGCTCTCGATAGATGCACCCCATCACGAGCATACATTTCATTTCTTCCATAGAAGTGTTCCCAGTTGTCTATGTAAGATATTGCATTTGATTTGCAATATCTTTCCAGCCGGCAATTGACACCAAGTGCCCTCGACAACCATTCATTTCCCACTCCCTTTCTTGGAAGAATGCCACATATGATCGGGATTTCTCCCTTGCTCCTAACTAATTATGTTGCTGTCTTGAATCTCTGTATTAGTTCCTCACTCCTAACTCGTCCAACATCATTACCCCCTGCACTAATACAAATAATGGGTTTGTTCCCATTTCCCGTCACAATATCTTTCATGTTTTCAACAATATCACCAATACCAGCTGGATAGCAAACCCTTAACCTGTTCCCTCTATCTCAGGCACAAAACGTTCTGTCTAAATACCTCACCTTGGAATCTCCCACAACCAAAATTCGCTTCGTTCCTCTACCATAGTAGAGGAACATTCCTTTAGTCTACCATATTTAATGTCTACCATATTTAATAGTCTACCATATTTAATAAATCAATAGAGTTAGGCAGAGTGCCAGAGTCATGGAAGGTAGCTAATGTGATACCAGTTTTTAAGAAAGGAGATAGATCACTTGCGTCTAACTATCGACCAATTAGCCTAACGTCTATTGTCGGAAAGTTACTTGAATCAATAATTACAAATACAATTCGTCTTCATCTTAAAAACATAAATTAATAAATGAGTCGCAACATGGTTTTACAAATGGCCGTTCATGTTTGTCAAATTTGCTAATTTTTTATTCCAGCATAGTTGAGGCAGTTGATAGTGGTAAGGATTGTGTTGTTGTGTACCTTGACTTTAGCAAAGCTTTTGATACAGTGCCACATGAAAGACTGATTAAAAAGATAGAGTCTCATGGTATTGGGGGTGCTATATTAAGCTGGATTAGGGCATGGCTATACCAAAGGAAACAGAGAGTTAGTATAAATGGAATCAAGTCAGAGTGGGAAAATGTTGTAAGTGGAGTGCCTCAAGGCTCTGTCCTGGGACCTCTGTTGTTTATAATATATATAAATGATTTAGATTCAGGTTTGAGTAGCAACATTTGCAAATTTGCCGATGATACGAAAATCGGTAGGAAAATTAATTCGGAGGAGGACTCACTATCACTTCAAGTTGATCTAGATAGGGTTTTGAAATGGTCAAAGGATTGGCAAATGCAGTTTAATGCAGATAAATGTAAAATTCTGAGGTTAGGTAATGATGATAGAGTTACAAGATACGAGCTAGATGGTGTTGAGATTGCAAAGTCGGATTGCGAAAGGGATCTGGGAGTTATGATTAGTAAGAATTTAAAACAAAAGGATCAATGCATAAATGTTCGTAATAAGGCAAATCGGACACTTGGATTTATTAATCGCAGCGTTAGTAACAAGACACCTGGTGTGGTTCTCAAGCTATATCTTGCTCTAGTTAGGCCCCATTTAGATTATGCAGTTCAGTTTTGGTCGCCATATTATAGAATGGATATAAATTCACTTGAACGTGTCCAGCGTAGGATGACTTAGTTAATTCCCCAAATTAGAATGTTTCATATGAAGAAAGATTAACAAAGCTTAAGTTGCATTCACTGGAAAGGCGAAGAGTTAGGGGTGACATGATAGAGGTTTACAAGTGGATGAATGGACACAACAAAGGGGATATTAATAGGGTATTAAAAGTATCAACACAAGACAGAACACGAAACAATGGGTATAAATTGGATAAGTTTAGATTGAGGAAAGACTTGGGTAAATACTGGTTCAGTAACAGGGTTGTTGATTTGTGGAACCAATTACCGCGTAACGTGCTGGAGGTGGGGTCCCTCGATTGTTTCAAGCGCGGGTTGGACAAGTATATGAGTGGGATTGGGTGGTTATAAATAGGAGCTGCCTCGAATGGGCCTATAGGCCTTCTGCACTTGCCTTTGTTCTTATGTTCTTAAATGCTCTTGTCTGCACAGAAAAAATAGATATTATTGCACTTACCGAGACGTGGGTGAATGTAGAAAATAGAGAACTATTAGCTGAATATCAAATAAATGGATTTAAACTATTTCACACAGATAGATATATTAGACGAGGAGGGGGAGTAGCCATATACGTTAGGGACAATTTGAAATGTAGTCTCAAAGAGGGAATCAAAACTGAGCCACACACAGAAACTATTTGGATAGAATTATACGAAAAAGCAAATAATATTATAATAGGAGTTATATATAGGCCACCAAATTTAGACAGAAAGGAAGCAAAGCATCTATGGGATGAAATATCTAGGGCATCTAGATCTAACAGTATTTACGTCATGGGTGACTTTAATTTTAGTGGAATAAACTGGTTGGACAAAACAGGGAATAGTGAAGTAGAAGATTTTCTAGACAATTGACAATTGCTTTCTTACGCAAGACATTAAGCACCCTGGCAAACACTTCACCTGGCCCATGGGATTTGTTTGGTTTGAGTTTTACTATTTGTTTAAGAACATCCTCCCTGGTAACTGCTAAACTCGTCAACCTGTCCTCGTCCCCACCCACATAGCCTTGTTCGCCTGAAGGCATATTGTTAAGTTCCTCTTTAGTAAATACAGATACAAAATATTTATTAAAAATACTAATCATCTCTTCATCACTATTTGTTATTTCACCTGTCTCAGTTTTTAATGGACCTATCCTTTCCCTAATCTTTGTCCGGTATAACTGGAAAAACCCTTAAGGATTTTTCTTTGCTTGCTCTGCTATGCGAACTGGATAATTTCTTTTTGCTTTCCTAATCTCACTTTTAGTATTTCTAACCAGTTGTACGAATTCCTGTTCTAAACTGACTTCCCCATTCTTAATCCGTTTGTATCACGCTCTCTTTTTACCTATAAGTTTCTTCAAATTCTTTGTTATCCACTTTGGGTCATTAGTATTCGATCTATTCAATTTGTATGGTATACTACGTTCCTGTGCTTTGTTTAGAATATTCTTAAATAAGTTATATATTGAATCCACATCGAAATCCCCATTTAAGTCACCTATCGCTGGGTTCATGTCTCGCTCCAAGACCGGCCCACACCCCATACCCAAGCCTTTCCAATCAATTTGACCCAAAAAATTTCTTAGGCTATTAAAATCAGCTTTTCGAAAATCTGGCACTTTAACAGAATTTTCTCCTACTGGTCTATTCCATTCTATGCTAAATCTGATTTCTTTGTGATCACTGCTCCCTAGCTCACTCCCTATTTCGATGTCATTAATTTGCGTTTCCCTGTTAGTTAACACTAAATCTAAAATATTATTTTCCCGTGTTGGTTCCTTAATGTGTTGCGTAAGAAAGCAATCGTCAATTAATTCTAGAAAATCTTCTGCTTCATTATTCCCTGTTTTGTTCAACCAGTTTATTCCACTAAAATTAAAGTCACCCATGACATAAACACTGTTAGATCTAGATGCTCTAGATATTTCATCCCATAGATGCTTTGCTTCCATTCTGTCTAAATTTGGTGGCCTATATATAACTTCTATTATAATGTTATTTGCTTTTTCGTTTAATTCTATCCAAATAGTTTCTGTATGTAGCTCAGTTTTGAGTCCCTCTTTGAGACTACATTTCAAATTGTCCCTAACATATATGGCTACTCCCCCTCCTCGTCTAATATATCTATCTGTGTGAAATAGTTTAAATCCATTTATTTGATATTCAGCTAATAGTTCTCTATTTTCTACATTCATCCACGTTTCGGTAAGCGCGATAATATCTATTTTTTCTGTGCAGACAAGAGCATTTAAATCGTTTTTTTATTTCTTAGACTTCTACTGTTAGTGTAATATACCCTAAGTGAACTGTTATTTTGAGGCCCTTCTCTTTCCCTGATCATTTTGCCAATTCCTTTCTCTCTCAAACACATACTTTTATTACCTACTTCCGCCAAATCAATTCCCATACCACTATCTACTAACAGTTTAAACCCAAACAAACACCTCTAACCACTGGTTGCAACGAGTTCGCAACAGCAACAACCCCAGCCCTCGATAGATGCACCCCATCCCGATCATACATTTCATTTCTTCCATAGAAGTGTTCCCAGTTGTCTATGAAAGATATTGCATTTGATTTGCAATATCTTTCCAGCCGGCAATTGACACCCAAGTGCTCTCGACATCCATTCATTCCCCACTCCCTTTCTTGGAAGAATGCCACATATGATCGGGATTCCTCCCTTGCTCCTAACTAATTCAACGGCTGTCCTAAATCTCTGTATTAGTTCCTCACTCCTAACTCGCCCAACATCATTACCCCCATCACTAATACAAATAATGGGTTTGTTCCCATTTCCCGTCATAATCTCATTCATGTTTTCAACAATATCACCAATTCCAGCTCCCGGATAGCAAACCCTTAATCTGTTCCCCCTATCTCTGGCACAAAACGTTCTGTCTAAATACCTCACCTGGGAATCTCCCACAACCAAAATTCGCTTCTGTACCTCCTTAACTTTCTGAGCAGCCTGTGGGGCTGCGCTCCGCCGTTCCTCGCTGCAGGCGCACTACAGCACCCGTCCTCCAACACGGCAAATGAATTTGCCGTCCTTAGAACGTCTGTAGGCGGCCTTGTCAAGGTCTTCTTAAGACCCCTGTCTTTCACTGTCTTTCATCTGTGTGAAATAGTTTAAATCCATTTATTTGATATTCAGCTAATAGTTCTCTATTTTTTACATTCATCCACGTTTCAGTAAGCGCGATAATATCTATTTTTTTTTTTTGTGCAGACAAGAGCATTTAAATCGTTTATTTTATTTCTTAGACTTCTACTGTTAGTGTAATATACCCCAAGTGAATTGTCACCCTGAGACCCCTCAATTTCCCTGATCATTTTGCCAATTCCTTTCTCCCTCAAACACATACTTTTATTACCTCCTTCCTCCAAATCAATTCCCATACCACTATCTACTAACAGTTTAAGCCCAAACAATCACCTCTATCCACTGGTTCCAACGAGTTCGCAACAGCAACAACCCCAGCTCTCGATAGATGCACCCCATCACGAGCATACATTTCATTTCTTCCATAGAAGTGTTCCCAGTTGTCTATGTAAGATATTGCATTTGATTTGCAATATCTTTCCAGCCGGCAATTGACACCAAGTGCCCTCGACAACCATTCATTTCCCACTCCCTTTCTTGGAAGAATGCCACATATGATCGGGATTTCTCCCTTGCTCCTAACTAATTATGTTGCTGTCTTGAATCTCTGTATTAGTTCCTCACTCCTAACTCGTCCAACATCATTACCCCCTGCACTAATACAAATAATGGGTTTGTTCCCATTTCCCGTCACAATATCTTTCATGTTTTCAACAATATCACCAATACCAGCTGGATAGCAAACCCTTAACCTGTTCCCTCTATCTCAGGCACAAAACGTTCTGTCTAAATACCTCACCTTGGAATCTCCCACAACCAAAATTCGCTTCGTTCCTCTACCATAGTAGAGGAACATTCCTTTAGTCTACCATATTTAATGTCTACCATATTTAATAGTCTACCATATTTAATAAATCAATAGAGTTAGGCAGAGTGCCAGAGTCATGGAAGGTAGCTAATGTGATACCAGTTTTTAAGAAAGGAGATAGATCACTTGCGTCTAACTATCGACCAATTAGCCTAACGTCTATTGTCGGAAAGTTACTTGAATCAATAATTACAAATACAATTCGTCTTCATCTTAAAAACATAAATTAATAAATGAGTCGCAACATGGTTTTACAAATGGCCGTTCATGTTTGTCAAATTTGCTAATTTTTTATTCCAGCATAGTTGAGGCAGTTGATAGTGGTAAGGATTGTGTTGTTGTGTACCTTGACTTTAGCAAAGCTTTTGATACAGTGCCACATGAAAGACTGATTAAAAAGATAGAGTCTCATGGTATTGGGGGTGCTATATTAAGCTGGATTAGGGCATGGCTATACCAAAGGAAACAGAGAGTTAGTATAAATGGAATCAAGTCAGAGTGGGAAAATGTTGTAAGTGGAGTGCCTCAAGGCTCTGTCCTGGGACCTCTGTTGTTTATAATATATATAAATGATTTAGATTCAGGTTTGAGTAGCAACATTTGCAAATTTGCCGATGATACGAAAATCGGTAGGAAAATTAATTCGGAGGAGGACTCACTATCACTTCAAGTTGATCTAGATAGGGTTTTGAAATGGTCAAAGGATTGGCAAATGCAGTTTAATGCAGATAAATGTAAAATTCTGAGGTTAGGTAATGATGATAGAGTTACAAGATACGAGCTAGATGGTGTTGAGATTGCAAAGTCGGATTGCGAAAGGGATCTGGGAGTTATGATTAGTAAGAATTTAAAACAAAAGGATCAATGCATAAATGTTCGTAATAAGGCAAATCGGACACTTGGATTTATTAATCGCAGCGTTAGTAACAAGACACCTGGTGTGGTTCTCAAGCTATATCTTGCTCTAGTTAGGCCCCATTTAGATTATGCAGTTCAGTTTTGGTCGCCATATTATAGAATGGATATAAATTCACTTGAACGTGTCCAGCGTAGGATGACTTAGTTAATTCCCCAAATTAGAATGTTTCATATGAAGAAAGATTAACAAAGCTTAAGTTGCATTCACTGGAAAGGCGAAGAGTTAGGGGTGACATGATAGAGGTTTACAAGTGGATGAATGGACACAACAAAGGGGATATTAATAGGGTATTAAAAGTATCAACACAAGACAGAACACGAAACAATGGGTATAAATTGGATAAGTTTAGATTGAGGAAAGACTTGGGTAAATACTGGTTCAGTAACAGGGTTGTTGATTTGTGGAACCAATTACCGCGTAACGTGCTGGAGGTGGGGTCCCTCGATTGTTTCAAGCGCGGGTTGGACAAGTATATGAGTGGGATTGGGTGGTTATAAATAGGAGCTGCCTCGAATGGGCCTATAGGCCTTCTGCACTTGCCTTTGTTCTTATGTTCTTAAATGCTCTTGTCTGCACAGAAAAAATAGATATTATTGCACTTACCGAGACGTGGGTGAATGTAGAAAATAGAGAACTATTAGCTGAATATCAAATAAATGGATTTAAACTATTTCACACAGATAGATATATTAGACGAGGAGGGGGAGTAGCCATATACGTTAGGGACAATTTGAAATGTAGTCTCAAAGAGGGAATCAAAACTGAGCCACACACAGAAACTATTTGGATAGAATTATACGAAAAAGCAAATAATATTATAATAGGAGTTATATATAGGCCACCAAATTTAGACAGAAAGGAAGCAAAGCATCTATGGGATGAAATATCTAGGGCATCTAGATCTAACAGTATTTACGTCATGGGTGACTTTAATTTTAGTGGAATAAACTGGTTGGACAAAACAGGGAATAGTGAAGTAGAAGATTTTCTAGACAATTGACAATTGCTTTCTTACGCAAGACATTAAGCACCCTGGCAAACACTTCACCTGGCCCATGGGATTTGTTTGGTTTGAGTTTTACTATTTGTTTAAGAACATCCTCCCTGGTAACTGCTAAACTCGTCAACCTGTCCTCGTCCCCACCCACATAGCCTTGTTCGCCTGAAGGCATATTGTTAAGTTCCTCTTTAGTAAATACAGATACAAAATATTTATTAAAAATACTAATCATCTCTTCATCACTATTTGTTATTTCACCTGTCTCAGTTTTTAATGGACCTATCCTTTCCCTAATCTTTGTCCGGTATAACTGGAAAAACCCTTAAGGATTTTTCTTTGCTTGCTCTGCTATGCGAACTGGATAATTTCTTTTTGCTTTCCTAATCTCACTTTTAGTATTTCTAACCAGTTGTACGAATTCCTGTTCTAAACTGACTTCCCCATTCTTAATCCGTTTGTATCACGCTCTCTTTTTACCTATAAGTTTCTTCAAATTCTTTGTTATCCACTTTGGGTCATTAGTATTCGATCTATTCAATTTGTATGGTATACTACGTTCCTGTGCTTTGTTTAGAATATTCTTAAATAAGTTATATATTGAATCCACATCGAAATCCCCATTTAAGTCACCTATCGCTGGGTTCATGTCTCGCTCCAAGACCGGCCCACACCCCATACCCAAGCCTTTCCAATCAATTTGACCCAAAAAATTTCTTAGGCTATTAAAATCAGCTTTTCGAAAATCTGGCACTTTAACAGAATTTTCTCCTACTGGTCTATTCCATTCTATGCTAAATCTGATTTCTTTGTGATCACTGCTCCCTAGCTCACTCCCTATTTCGATGTCATTAATTTGCGTTTCCCTGTTAGTTAACACTAAATCTAAAATATTATTTTCCCGTGTTGGTTCCTTAATGTGTTGCGTAAGAAAGCAATCGTCAATTAATTCTACAAAATCTTCTGCTTCACTATTCCCTGTTTTGTTCAACCAGTTTATTCCGCTAAAATTAAAGTCACCCATGACATAAATACTGTTAGATCTAGATGCTCTAGATATTTCATCCCATAGATGCTTTGCTTCCATTCTGTCTAAATTTGGTGGCCTATATATTACTCCTATTATAATATTATTAGCTTTTTCGTTTAATTCAATCCAAATAGTTTCTGTGTGTGGCTGTGTTTTGATTCCCTCTTTGAGACTACATTTCAAATTGTCCCTAACATATATGGCTACTCCACCTCCTCGTCTAATATATCTATCTGTGTGAAATAGTTTAAATCCATATATTTGATATTCAGCTAATAGTTCTCTATTTTCTACATTCTAATTTATTACGAACATTTATGCATTGATCTTTTTGTTTTAAATTCTTACTAATCATAACTCCCAGATCCCTTTCGCAATCCGACTTCGCAATCTCAACACCATCTAGCTCGTATCTTGTAACTCTATCATCATTACCTAACCTCAGAACTTTACATTTATCAGCATTAAACTGCATCTGCCAATCCTTTGACCATTTCAAAACCCTATCTAGATCAACTTGAAGTTATAGTGAGTCCTCCTCCGAATTAATTTCCCTACCGATTTTCGTATCATCGGCAAATTTGCAAATGTTGCTACTCAAACCTGAATCTAAATCATTTATATATATTATAAACAACAAAGGTCCCAGGACAGAGCCTTGAGGCACTCCACTTGCAACATTTTCCCACTCTGACTTGATTCCATTCATACTAACGCTCTATTTCCTTTGGTATAGCCATGCCCTAATCCAGCTTAATATAGCACCCCCAATACCATGAGACTCTATCTTTTTAATCAGTCTTTCATGTGGCACTGTATCAAAAGCTTTGCTAAAGTCAAGGTACACAACATCATAATCCTTACCACTGTCAACTGCCTCAACTATGCTAGAATAAAAAGATAACAAATTTGTTAAACATGAACGGCCATTTATAAAACCATGTTGTGACTCAATTATTAATTTATGTTTTTCAAGATGAAGACGAATTTTATTTGCTATTATAGATTCGAGTAACTTTCCCACAATAGACGTTAGGCTAATTGGTCGATAGTTAGACGCAAGTGATCTATCTCCTTTCTTAAAAACTGGTATCACATTAGCAACTTTCCAAAACTCTGGCACTCTGCCTGACTCTATTGATTTATTAAATATGGTTGACAGTGGGTCACAAATCTCCTCTTTGCATTCTTTAAGCACCCTGGCAAACACTTCATCCGGCCCTGGGGATTTGTTTGGTTTGAGTTTTACTATTTGTTTAAGAACATCCTCCCTGGTAACTGCTAAACTCGTCAACCTGTCCTCGTCCCCACCCATATAGACTTGTTCGGATGAAGGCATATTGTTAAGTTCCTCTTTAGTAAATACAGACACAAAATATTTATTAAAAATACTACTCATCTCTTCGTCTCTATCTGTTATTTGACCTGTCTCAGTTTTTAATGGACCTATCCTTTCCCAAGTCTTAGTACGATATAACTGAAAAAAACCTTTAGGATTTGTCTTTGCTTGCCCTGCTATGCGAACTTCATAGTTTCTTTTTGCTTTCCTTTGCTTTTGAGGCCTGGTCGACGACCGGGCCGCGGGGACACTAAGCCCCGGAAGCACCTCAAGGTAGCCTCAAGGTAGCCTCCTTATCTCTTTTTTAACATTTCTAACCAGTTGTACGAATTCCTGTTCTAAAGTGACCTCCCCATTTTTAATCCTTTTGTACCAAGCTCTCTTTTTACCTATAAGGTTCTTCAAATTCTTTGTTATCCACTTTGGGTCATTAGTATTCGATCTATTCAATTTGTATGGTATACTACGTTCCTGTGCTATGTTTAGAATATTCTTAAATAAGTTATATATTGAATCCACATCGAAATCCCCATTTAAGTCACCTATCGCTGGGTTCATGTCTCGCTCCAAGACCGGCCCACACCCCATACCCAAGACTTTCCAATCAATTTGACCCAAAAAATTTCTTAGGCTATTAAAATCAGCTTTTCGAAAATCTAGCACTCTAACAGAATTTTCTCCTACAGGTCTATTCCATTCTATGCTAAATCTGATTTCTTTATTATCACTGTTCCCTAGCTCACTCCCTATTTCGATGTCATTAATTTGTGTTTCCCTGTTAGTTAACACTAAATCTAAAATATTATTTTCCCGTGTTGGTTCCTTAATGTGTTGCGTAAGAAAGCAATCGACAATTAATTCTAGAAAATCTTCTGCTTCACTATTCCCTGTTTTGTTCAACCAGTTTATTCCACTAAAATTAAAGTCACCCTTGACATAAATACTGTTAGATCTAGATGCTCTAGATATTTCATCCCACAGATGCTTTGCTTCCATTCTGTCTAAATTTGGTGGCCTATATATAACTCCTATTATAATATTATTAGCTTTTTCGTTTAATTCTAGCCAAATAGTTTCTGTGTGTGGCTCAGTTTTGATTCCCTCTTTGAGACTACATTTCAAATTGTACCTAACATATATGGCTACTCCACCTCCTCGTCTAATATATCTATCTGTGTGAAATAGTTTAAATCCATTTATTTGATATTCAGCTAATAGTTCTCTATTTTCTACATTCATCCACGTTTCGGTAAGTGCAATAATATCTACTTTTTCTGTGCAGACAAGAGTATTTAATTCGTTAATTTTATTTCTTAGACTTCTACTGTTAGTGTAATATACCCTAAGTGAATTGTTTTTTTTGAGGCCCTTCTCTTTCCCTGATCTTTTTGCCAATTCCTTTCTCCCACAAACACATACTTTTATTACCTCCTTCCTCCAAATCAATTCCCATACCTCTATCTACTAACAGTTTAAACCCAAACAAACACCTCTAACCACTTCTTCCAACGTGTTTGCAACAGCAACAACCCCAGCTCTCGATAGATGCACCCTATCACGAGCATACATTACATTTCTTCCATAGAAGTGTTCCCAGTTGTCTATGAAAGATATTGCATTTGATTTGCAATATCTTTCCAGCCAGCAATTGACACCAATTGCCCTCGACATCCATTCATTTCCCACTCCCTTTCTTGGAAGAATGCCACATATGATCGGGATTCCTCCCTTGCTCCTAACTAATTGAATGGCTGTCCTGAATCTCTGTATTAGTTCCTCACTCCTAACTCGTCCAACATCATTACCCCCTGCACTAATACAAATAATGGGTTTGTTTTCATTTCCCGTCATAATATCATTCATGTTTCCAACAATATCACCAATTCCAGCTCCCGGATAGCAAACCCTTAATCTGTTCCCCCTATCTCTGGCACAAAACGTTCTGTCTAAATACCTCACCTGGGAATCTCCCACAACCAAAATTCGCTTCGATTCTCTCTTTTCCTTTCTAGCAGTTTGAGGGACCTGCGCTTCAATGCTCCTCGTTGCTTTGCCTCCTCTTCGAACAACAGGTTCACCACAGCACTCGTCCTCTAATACGTCAAATGCATTAAAAGTCCTTAGGTGTAGGCTATTAGTTGTCGGTTTTGCCAAGGTCTTCTTAAGACCCCTGTCTTTCACAACTTGCCAAGACGAGGTCTTCTTAAAACTGGTCCCGTCAGTCTTTCTTAATGAGGTCCCGTCAACACTGGCCTCCTCCTTCGTTTCTTCCCGAGGTCTCAGCCGTCGTACCTCCTCCCGCAGGGAATCCATCTCTGCTCTCAGAGCTCCAACCAGACTCACCAAATCCTTCACTAATCCTTCCATAATTGCAATAATAATGTTACTAGAATCGGAGCTCCAGCTAACACAACCTCTCTACCAAATATGGTAGACAATAGATCGCAAAGCTCCTCTTTGCATTCTTTAAGCACCCTGGCAAACACTTCATCCAGCCCTGGGGATTTGTTTGGTGTGAGTTTTACTATTTGTTTAATAATATCATCCCTGGTAACTGTTAGACTAGTCAACCTGTCCTCGTCCCCACCCACATAGACTTGTTCGGGTGAAGGCATAGAGTTAAGTTCTTCTTTAGTAAATACAGATAAAATATTTATTAAAAATACTACTCATCTCTTCGTCATTATCCGTTAACTGACCCGTCTCGGTTTTTAATGGACCTATCCTTTCCCTAACCTTTGTTCGATATAACTGAAAAAACTTTAGAATTTGCTTTTGCTTCAATAAGTTCTATAATATCCATTTTTTCTGTACAAACAAGATATTTAAATCTATTAATTTGTTTCTTAGACGCTTACTGTTCTTGTTATATACCTTAAGTGTATTGGTATTTTGAGGCCCTTCTCCTTTCCTATTCATTTTGCCAATTTGTTTTCCCCACAAACACATTGTAACGGATCTCGGCGCCATCTATGATCCAAGTTCCAAACAGTTGACCCTCCCATTAAGATTAGTTTCCAATCTTCTAGTCTGCTGTTCTGGGAGGTAATGAGGTACCGGTGACTGGCGACAGATGGCAGTGAAGCAGTGGGAGTAAAGTACACAGGTCGACCTTGGGACGAATCTGAGGGAATGGACTAGCCACAGGGCTAGTGGAGCGTTGGAAGACTTTTTTTTTTGAGATATATACAAGTTGTTACATTCTTATACAGCCACTAGTACGCGTAGCGTTTCGGGCAGGTCCCTGGAATACGATCCCCGCCACGAAGAATCGTTGTTACAACCAAGTACACAATTTACTGTTGAGTTAAACAGAGGCTACAGTTAAGGATTCGCGCCCAGTAAATCCTCCCCGGCCAGGATACGAACCCATGACAAAGCGCTCGCGGAACGCCAGGCGAGTGTCTCACCATTACACCACGGAGACTTCACTGTTGTAGTGTGCTAGCCAGAGGGTTAGTGGAGCGCTGAGGACTTCACAGGTGTTGTATACTAGCCAGAGAGCTAGTGGAGCTCTGAGGACTTCATGATTGGAGTATGCTAGCCAGAGGGCTAGTGGAGCACTGAGGACTTCACAGGTGTTGTGTACTAGCCAGAGAGCTAGTGGAGCTCTGAGGACTTCATGATTGGAGTATGCTAGCCAGAGGGCTAGTGGAGCACTGAGGACTTCACAGGTGTTGTGTACTAGCCAGAGAGCTAGTGGAGCTCTGAGGACTTCATGATTGGAGTATGCTAGCCAGAGGGCTAGTGGAGCGCTGGAAGATTTTGCGATTTGAGTGTGCTAGCCAGAAGGATAGTAGAGCACTGGAGAACTTCACGATTTGAGTGTACTAGCCAGAGGGCTAGTCGAGCACTGGAAGACTTCACGGTTTGGGTGTGCTAACGAGTGGGCTAGTAGAGTGCTCGTTGGAAGACTTAAATTTTTGAGCGTGCTACGAATGGGCTAGGTGGGCGCTGAAAGACTTCACTGTTTGAGGGTGCTAGCGAGTTTTTTCATTGATAAATTTTCTTAAGGCTTTTCATTGATAACTGGGACAATTCTATGAATGGAATTACATACATTCGCTGGATTGGATGCATTTATCCAGGGCTGGGGTTGTTGCTGTTGCCAACTCGTTGGAACCTGTGGTTGGAGGGGTTTGTTCGGGTTTAAACTGTTAATAGATATTGGTATGGGAATTGATTTGAAGAAAGGAGGTAATAAAAGTATGTGTTTGTGGGAGGGAAGAAATTGCTAAAATGAACAGGGAAAGGGCCTCAAAATAACAATACACTTAGGGAATATTACACAAAATGTAGGAGTCTAAGAAACAAAATAAACGATTTAAATGCTTTGGTCTGCACAGGAAAAATACATATTATTGCACTTACCGAAAATTGATGAATGTAGAAAATAGAGAGCAATTAGCTGAATATCAAATAAATAGTGACTTGCAGAGATTCACAGTGAGAGAGAGAGAGTTTGTTACCTGGAGCTCCGATTGCTATCATAGTAATAATGGAAGTTGTAGTGAAGGACTGATGAATCTATGTGAATCTCTGAGGGCAGAGTTGGATTCCCTGCGGGAGGAGCTACAACAGATGCAGGAGCTAAAACATATGAAACAATGTCAAGATGAAGCAAAGGTTGAGAGCAGCAGTAGAAATGCTTTGGCTTGGAATGTCGTAGACAAGGGTCTTAATATGACTCTGACAAGGCCGCCTACAGATGTTCTAAGGACTTCTAACTCATTCGCTGTGTTGGAAGACGAGTGCTGCAGAGAGCCTGCAGTGCGCTTGAAAGGGAAGGCAACGAAGGGAGCGCAGGTCTCTCAATTTCTCACAAAGTAAAGGAAGTACCTAAGCAAATTTTGGTTGTGGGAGATTCCCAGGTGAGGTATTTGGATAGAACTTTTTTGCGCCAAAGATAAGGGGAAAAGGTTAAGGGTTTGCTATCCGGGAGCAGGAATTGGTGATATTGTTAACAACATGAATGATATTATGGCTGTAAATGGGAACAACCTTTCCGCCGGCATTGTTTGTTGCCGGTGGAAATCAGTACCGGTGGAAATGATGTAGAGCGAGTTAGGAGTGAGACACTGATGCAGAGGTTAAAGACAGCAATAGAATTAGTTAGGAGCAAGGGAGAAATCCCGGTCATATGTTGCATTCTTCTAAGAAAGTGTTACGGACCCGGATCCAGCGTCCGAGCACGGAGCAGTGACGACCGCGCCATCTGTGGGTCAGCTCCCGAAACCCCCCCCCCCCCAAATGGACGACGACACCTGACGAGGACGAAGTGTACTGGCCACAAGGGCCGGTTTCCAGTCCTGTTCAGCTCACAACACCGCCGCTGCTGACCTCTGGAGAGGTGGTGTTCAGACGACAACGCCATCTATGGAGTGGATACGTCGGGCGTTTGTGTCTGAGCCTGTAAGTGAGGTGCTTTTGTGTGTACCTGTTATTGATGACGTGTCTGCTTACAGAGTCGACCTGGGACTGCTGTAAGGGAAGTTGAGTCAGTCTACCCAAGGCAGCCGTCCCCATACCAAGTGCTTTGCTGCAGCAGCTGTGAGTCGCCTCCCGGATGAACACTGGTGTTACCCTGCCTGTGAAGCGGCAGTTGAGGATTGTCATACCCGGGACCGACTGCTGGAGACGATTAACCACTGGGGTATTGTGGACAGGAGAGTGATCTGTGGTATCACACGAGGCTCCTGACTAGGGCGCTACCTTAGCATCGCTCGTGGAGTGGCCTGAACAGCGTTGCTGATCCGGAACCTGCCAGCTGTTCTGCTGGACTTGTGGTTGACGGCCTCCACGGCGGTGCCCCCAGTGGAACTGTGTTTTGGCTGGCCTGTGGCCGGGGTAGACTCAGCTTTTCGAAGGATTCGTCGTGAGGCCACGAGAGCACCGAGAACTTGGCATCGAAAGGATCCAGAGTCTTCAGAAGAAGACGACAGTGTAAATAAGTGTTAATACCCCTCCCCCTGTGTAACCTTTTATATATTATTTATTGGTGGTGGTCATTATATTATATTAAGTTTTTGCCTTTCTTTCCCTTCCCCTTTTAGTTTACTTGCGTTACTGATCACATCCCTTGAAAGCCACTACTGGCTTGGGGCCGGATACCCTTTCTCTAACAACATCAGAGTAAGAACCCAGTTGCGACCCGAGAGGGCCGTAACAGAAAGGGAGTTAGAAATGAACGGTTGTCGAGGGCATTTGGTGTCAAATGCCTTCTGGACAAATATTACAAATATATGCAATATCATTCATAGATAACTGGGAACATTTCTGTGGAAGAAATGAAATGTATGCTTGGGATGGGGTGCATCTATCTGGGGCTGGGATTGTTGCTGTTGCTAACTTGTTGAAACCTGTTGTTGGAGGGGTTTGTTTGGGTTTAAACTGTTTGTAGATAGTTGTATGGGAATTGATATGGAGAATGGTGGTGATAAAAGTATGTGTTTGTGGGAGAAACAAATTGGCAAAATGATCAGGGGAAGAGAAGGGCCCCAAAATAACAAAACACTTAGGGGTATTATACATGAACAGTAGGATTCTAAGAAACAAAATAAACGATTTAACCCACATAGACAAACCCCACATAGACTTGTTCGGCTAAAGGCATAGAGTTAAGTTCTTCTTTAGTAAATACAGAGACAAAATATTTATTAAATATTCTACTCCTCTCTTCGTCATTATCCGTTTTCTGACCTGTCTCAGTTTTTAATGGACCAATCATTTCCCTAATCTTTGTTTGATATAACTGAAAAAAACATTTAGGATTTGCCTTTGCTTGCCCTGCTATACGAACTTCAAAGTTTCGTGTTTGCCCTCCTAATCTCTTTTTTTAACTTTTCTAACCTGTTGTGAGAATTCTTATTCTAAACTGACTTCCCCTTTCATAATCCTTTTGTACCAAGCTCCCTTTCTACCTATAAGGTTCTTCAGATCCTTTGTTATCCATCTATGGTCTTTAGTATTCGATCCATTTAATTTGTATGGTATACTACGTTCCTGTGATTTGCTAAGAATATTTTTAAATAAGTTGTATTTTGAATGCACATCGAAATCCTTTTTTACATCACTCATCGCTGAGTTCACGTTTGCTCCTAGACCGGCCCACCCCATATGTCCACGACTTTCCAGTCTATTTGATCCAAACAATTTCTTAGGATATTAAAATTAGCTCTACGAAAACCTGGCACTTTAACAGAATTTTCTCCTACATATCTATTCCATTCTATGCTAAATCTGATTTCTTTGTGAAGACTGTTCCCTAGTTCCCTCCCAATTTCGATGTTATTAATCTGTGTTTCCCTGTTAGTTAACACTAAATCTAAAATATTATTTTCCCGCGTAGGTTCTGTGTTGCGTAAGAAAGCAATCGTCAATTAATTCTATGAAATCTTCTACTTCGTTATTCCCTGTTCTGATAATCCAGTTTATTCCACTAAAATTAAAGTCACCTATGACACAAATACTTTTAGAACTAGATGCTCTAAATATTTCATCCCATAGATGCTTTGCTTACATTCTGTCTAAATTTAGTGGCCATTCTGTTTAAATTTGATGATTAGGGATGTTGTTCTGGGTCCATTTGTTTAACTGATGTTCAGCTTGCTCTGTAAGGGTTATAAGGGCTTCCTTCTTTGTGTTAAGTTGATGCTGTATAAGATCTTGCCTACACCTATAGGTAAACTCTGCGTTGCGGACTGCTGGGTCATGTGGGTTTATATTGGTGTATACTGGCAACAGGTTTTCTTTTAAACATGTCTCATTGAATATGACTGCATATTCTGTATTGACTATCTTCTGGTTTAGGGCTTCTATCCCTCTAACTATTATTCTTGCATCAGGGTTTTGTTGAAAGAGGAGTTCTCCAAAACTCATGTTCGTTGTTCACGGTGAAGAAAAAAAACAATTTCTATAAAATGTATTACACTTATTATACAATTGCACAACGTTTCGAACCTACATGGTTCATTCTGAAATAATAAGAAATTACGTTGTTGTTGTTGTTTCAGATTTAGCTACTCAGAACGAAGTGTCCATGTAGCACGGGGGGTATGGTGAGCCCGTAATTGAGTTTGGTTATTCGCGATAACCTTGTTTCTGTGATATTTGGGTCTAAGTTTAAAATGAAGGAGGGAATTCCCCATTTTTCCCTGTTTGTTTATCGCTTCTGTTTTAGTGCACTGGTTTTAGTCTTGTTTTATTAACATTATCTTGGTGGCGGATGTAGATGCAGAATGCTCACTAGTGAGTCCCATTCCTCAACGGCTTTTCTAATCATTGTAGTCGCGGTGGAATGTGCATCTAATGCAGCTGCTGTCGTTGGATTAATGTTGAGTTTGATGCGCAGGGCTTCAGTAGCTTCACATTCCAGTAAGTAGACATTGCAGTAACCATACATAGACTCAGACTTGGTTACAAGTGCTGCTGGGAGGTAATGAACCGAATAGTTAAAGAGTGTCACATCTGTGAAACAGAAACAGAGGCACCAATATTGGTGTCTCTGTTTCTGTTTCACAGATGTGACACTCTTTAACTATTCGGTTCATTACCTCCCAGCAGCACTTGTAACCAAGTCTGAGTCTATGTATGGTTACTGCAATGTCTCTGGAAATCTTTTTGCTAGGCTTGAAAGAGGAGTAACCAGTGACTTGCTCATACCATATCGCAGAGGATCTTCCTTCCGCTACTTTGGCTCTGTAGCGAATTTCGAGAGTTGAGAATATTTTCTTCTTGATTTGCTCCTTAATCTGTGAGAAACTTGGATGTATTTGAACCTCTACAACAGGTAGAGCAGTGGCAGTTTTTGCTAGTGAGTCGGCCTTTTCATTACCATCTATGCCAATGTGACTTGTTATCCAATTTAGGGTGATTGACAGCCCTAGATTATGGGCTTCTTTTCCTATATGTTAAATTTCTGTAAGGAGTTGTATATTATCTCTGTGCTGACTGGATAACAATGCCTGGAGCGAAGATTTAGAGTCGGTATGAATGATGGCATCATGTAAATTATTCTCAATTGCATAGTTTATTGCCTCCTTCGAGGCATATAATTCTGTTTGTAATGTTGAGCACCCACTTAAGAAATTACAGATCTCGTTAGATTTATACCAGTACGGGGTCAGGTGAGAAAACAAGTAGAATAAAGGATAAGGCAAGGGGATATATAGGTGTTACGAACCCGAGTCCATCGTCGGAGCAGCGACAACAACGCCATCTGTGAGTCCACTCCCAAAAACCCACACAACATGGACAACGCCATCTAGTAATGACGGGATATGCCGGCAATAGGCGCTGGATTCCTAACCTAGTCGGCTCATGAAGCAGCCGCTGCTGACCTCTGGTGAGGTGGTGCTTAGACAGTGAACGCCATCTAGGGAGCGAAAAAGTAGACGTTTGTGTCTAAGCCAGTAAGTGATGTTTCCTAGTGGTTCCCATGTAGTGTCCCAGTACTGATGACGTGTCTGCTTTCACAGCGTCAACCTAGGACGGCTGTGATGTACAATGAATCAGTCTACCTAAGGACGCCAAAGTCTCTTCACCAGTCTGCTTTGTAGAAGCAGTGAGCCGCCACCGGACGAGCACTGCTGAGTGTTCAATTGTCTGCCTGAGGAGTGGCAGTGACTGGATTCGCCGTACCTGGGGCTGGCTGGTGGAAGAAACAACCCACTGCGGTGCCGACCGAGGAGAGTAACCAGCGAGTTACACGAGGCTTCTGCCTAGGGCTCGCAACCCTAGTATTCGTTGTGAAGTGGCCTAACAGCGAGGCTGATTGGTACCTGCCAGCTACAGGCTGGACTGTGGTTGTGGGCCTTTATGATGGGGCACCCAGTAGAATTGTGATTTGGCTGGCTTGTGGCCAGGGTAGATTCATCGTGGTTTCCTGGTACCTACAGAGGGTTGTGCCACGGAATAGGAAACCAGGCAAGATTACACGGAGTGAGCATCACCAAATGTTCAGCGTCTTCAGAGGGAGACGAAGATATATATTGTGAAGTAATATTTCCCGTTTGTGACTTTTAATTTATATATGGTGGTGGGAAAAGAATTATATATATATAGAAAGTGATAAACTTGTGTATTTAATGTACCTCTCCTGTTTATTTTACTTGCATTACGGAGCTCACCCCTTGAAAGCCTCTACTAACTTGGGGCCGGATACCCAAAAACTAATACCATCAGAAAAGAACCCGGTTGCATCCCATTAGGGCCGTAACAATAGGGGATAAATAGGGGATAATAAGGAGCAAAGCACATACAAAGATTATTCAGGTGTAATAGGCCTATTATGTTGAGCAGTGTCTTCTGTGTTGGCATCGTTATGTTCTGGTTTAGTTCTAACTCTCATGGTGGGTAGAGTAAATAGTTCTGTGATTTGGGTATTCATGGTAGGTTGTTCTATTCTTATGTGGATTGCTTCAAGAATTTGTAATCTTCTTATATCTTGGGTTTCGTCTATTGTATAAGTGTTTTTATTCAGCATTTCTCTTGTTAGGGTGATGTCATGGGCTTGTCTCATGTGATTCCTGGGGGCACCGGATTGAAGATAACAGGTTAAACGCCTTGTCAGCTTGGTCGACGTCATACCTATGTACTTAGATTGAAGGTTACAAAGGTTGTAATACCTATGTACAAAGATTGAAAGTTTCAAAAGGAAACAGAGTATACCATCATCAGTCAGGCGCAGAAACAGCAGTTAGGCGCAGACAGTCGCAGTGAGAGGGTGTGTTAGCTGGAGCTCCTGAGTGTAGTTATATTATCATAACAATATGGAAGTTGTGGTGAAGGAACTGATGAGTCTGGTTGGGGCTCTGAGGACAGAGTTGGACTCTCTACGGGAGGAGGTACGACAGCTGAAACAACAACAAGAAAGAACGAAGGAGGAGACCAGTAGTAAAAAGTCCTCGTCTTGGAAAGTTGTAAAGGACAGGGGTCTTAAGAAGACTTTGATAAAGCCGCCTACAGACGCCCTAAGATCGTCTAATTCATTTGCCATATTGCAGGACGAGTGCTGTGGTGAGACTGCGGATCACGCAAAAGGGAAAGCAACGAGGCGCATGCCCCTCAGAGAGTAAAGGAAGTACCTAAGCAAATTTTAGTTGTGGGAGATTCCCAAATAAGGTATTTGGATAGAACGTTTTGTGCTAGAGATAGGGAGAACACGTTAAGGGTTTGCTATCCCGGAGCTGGTATTGGTGATATTATAAACAACATGAATGATATTATGGCTGAAAATGGGAACAATCCCGTTATTTGCGCGGGAGGAAATGATGTTGGTCGAGTTAGGAGTGAGGAACTGATTCAGAGGTATAAAACAGCAATTGAATTAGTTAGATGCAAGGGAGGAATCCCGATCATATGTGGCATTCTTCCAAGAAAGGGAGTGGAAATGAATGGATGTCGAGGGCAATTGGTGTCAATTGCCGGCTGGAAAGATATTGCAAATCAAATGCAATATCTTTCATAGACAACTGGGAACACTTCTATGGAAGAAATGAAATGTATGCTCGTGATGGGGTGCATCTATCGAGGGCTGGGGTTGTTGTTGTTGTGAACTCGTTGGAACCAGTGGTTAGAGGCGTTTGTTTGGGTTTAAACTGTTAGCAGATAGTGGTATGGGAATCGATTTGGAGGAAGGAGGTAATAAAAGTATGTGTTTGTGGGAGAAAAGAATTGACAAAATGATCAGGGGAAAGAGAAGGGCCTCAAAATAACAATTCACTTAGGGTATATTACACTAACAGTAGAAGTCTATGAAATAAAATAAACGATTTAAATGCTCTTGTCTGCACAGAAAAAAATAGATATTATTGCACTTACCGAAACGTGGATGAATTTAAAAAATAGAGAACTATTAGCTGAGTATCAAATAAATGGATTTAAACTATTTCACACAGATAGATATCATCTCATCTGCATTTCATTTTTTACCTTTAGGGGCGGGATAAACTTTTCTGCTGCCTCCTTTCACATGTGCATGTTGTATTCCATCATGTCTTGGGCCGTCCCATGATTCCCGTGTAATATCCATTAAGAATTTTCATATCTCCTCTTAATTTCCCTTACGGAATGCTAGCTTTTTACTTTCAGTTTCCTTTCTCGAGTACTATAGCCCTTCTTCGACCAGACACTCAAACGTCAGTTATCGCTCATTCCTACTGGGGCCTCGAAGTCAATTTCCCTTATGTTAGAGTCATTCAGAGTGAAGACTAGGTCGAGTCTCGCTGGTTCATCGTTTCCCGACATCCTAATGGGTTCCCTTACATGATGGCTTAGAAAGTTTCTTGTCGCCACCTCCACTAGTTTGGCTCTTTAAGTATCCTCTCCTCCGTGCAGTTCCTTGTTGGCCCAGTTTATCCTTCCGTGATTGAAGTCCCCCATGATGGGCAGTAGGGATCGATTTCTACAGGCAGTAACGGCTGCCCTCTCAATTATGTTATTAACTGCCATGTTGTTTCTGTCATACTCTTGCCTTGGTCTTCTGTCATTTGGTGGAGGGTTATATATCACTGCTACTACTACTCTAGGTCCTCCCATTGTCATGGTGCCTGTTATGTAGTGTCTAAACCTTTCACAGCCTGGGATAACCATCTTCTTGAAACTCCGTTCCTTTCTCATGAGTAGGGCCACACCACCTCCTCCCCTACCCTCCTTCCTTCTCTTTCCTTATTACAGTGTAATCCTGGGGGAACACCACATTTGTTATGATTCCTGAGTTTTGAATCCATGATTCCAAATACATCTGTGTTTACTTCTTGTTCTCTATCCTTAAGTTCGCTTACCTTGCTTGTAATCCCATCTATGTTCGTGTACATCACCTTGAAGCTCACTCTTTTCTGTCCATCCACAGTTTCCGTTGATTACACTGGAGAAGGTAAACATGGAGGGTCTGGGTTGGGGAGGGGGAAGGGGGGACCCTGGGTTGTGAGGGGAGCTGAGAGGGAGGGGGGACCTGGGTTGTGGGGGGGCTGGGAGGATCTGGTTTGGAGAGGGTAGGGGCAAAGTAAGGGGCTTGGAGGGGTGGGGGAGAAGGGGGGGGCTTGGGGGGATGGGGAAAAGAGGGAGGTTTGGGGGGAAGGGGGGGGGGGAGAGAGCGTGGGGAGGGGGGTAGAAAGAAGGGCTTGGGGGTGGGGGAGAAAGGAGGGCTTGGGGGTAGAGGGGGAGGAAAGAGGGCTGGGGGTGAGAAGGGAGGGCTTAGGGTAGTGAGGAGGAGGGAGGGGATAGGGGGTGGGGGAGAAGGGAGGGCTTAGGGTGGTGGAAGAGAGATGGGGGCTGGGGCAAGTAGGGCTTCTATTGGATGGGAGGTGGATGTGATTCTCCTCCCACTGGGGCTGTTGAATTGCCTGTGGAGGGTTCCCCACTCCCTTCTGGGATCGTAGGGTTTTGGGTTATGGTTCCCTGATTCCTTTCCTTTTCCTTGCGCTACTTCCTTGCTGCTGCTACCCTCCGTCTCTCCTCCCTGGTCATATCCCTCTGCAGGAATATCTTTTTGATCTTCAGTACATTGAGTAAACTGCTCCTCTTTGCTAAAATATCCTCTTTTATGTCCCCACTTTTGAAAACCACTTTTATCAATCGATCGTTGTCCTTGTTGTACTGGCCAAACCCGCTAACCTTTTCTACATTCAGTTCTTCCCCCTTCCATCTGTACCCCTTCAAGGATCTCTTTGAGTGTTGGTTTGTCCATACCACTCTTCACCCTTGGAGTGACCCCTATTAGCTCCTTAATACCTACTATGACTACTGCTTCTTTCCTCTCTCTATCAGTCGGCTAGTGCATATTGCTGCTTCCTGAGAAGTAGCAACTTTCATGGCAATTTCCTGTACTGCAGAGAGAACTTCCGGGGTCCTTCTAAGTATGTCTGCAAATGAGGGTTGTATTGTAGAAGTCCCTTCTATAGATACATTGCCATCTTCCTGAGGGCTGGATCGTGCCTGATATTGGGGATTCTCTTTCAGGCTTTTAATCTCCACCCTTGCCACAATCAGTTCATCCTGCAAGTTGGCTACCTTTTCCCCCATTACCTGTAGTTCAACCCCTGATTTCTCTCAACATTTGAAAGAGTGCATTCTCAAGCGAGACATCTTGTCCTCCTCCTTCTCCCTCTGTGTTACGTCTGCTCCCTGCCAAGTTTGTTTCCAATTCCAGTTCTCTAATCCAATGTGTGTGTGTGTGTGTGTGTGTGTGTCCTCGTATTTGTGTGTGTGTGAGATGGATGGGTGGGGACGATCCGACCGTCTCACTGAGAAGAGAAGAAAGGAGAGAGGGGGGGAGAGGGAGGAGAGGGAGATAGGGAGGAGAGGGAGAAAGGGAAGAGAGGGAAAGAGAGGGAGGAGAGGGAGAGAGATGGAAAGGGAGAGAGGGGGAGAGAGAGAGAGGGGGGGAGAGGGAGTGAGAAGGGGAAGGGGAGAAGGGTAGAGAGAAGCAGAGAGGGAGAGACAAGGGAGAGAGAGGGGAGAGAGGGAGCAAATGTGTGGTTATGGGTGTGTGTATTTATTGGTGTGTGTGTACTCACCTAGTTGTGCTTGTAGGGGTTGAGCTTTAGCTCTTTGGTCCCGCCTCTCAACCGTCAATCAACAGGTGTACAGGTTCCTGAGGCTATTGGGCTCTATCATATCTACACTTGAAACTGTGTATGGAGTCACCCTCCACTACATCACTCCCTAATGCATTCCATTTGTCAACCACTCTAACACTAAAAAAGTTCTTTCTAATATCTCTGTGGCTCATTTGGGCACTCAGTTTCCACCTGTGTCCCCTAGTGCATGTGCCCCTTGTGTTAAATAGTCTGTCTTTATCTACCCTATCAATTCCCTTGAGAATCTTGAATGTGGTGATCATGTCCCCCCTAAATCTTCTGTCTTCCAGCGAAGTGAGGTTTAATTCCCGTAGTCTCTCCTCGTAGCTCATACCTCTCAGCTCGAGTACTAGTCTGGTGGCAAACCTTTGAACCTTTTCCATTTGATTGTTGCCGCCGAAGGCGGCTAGTTTATTGTGCACCCCATACTCATCCTGTGAGCGGTAGCGCAAAAGCATTACAGAGGGCACAAAAGGTCTTTATCAGACCTCATCTTAGATTATTACATAAACAATTTCTTCAATCCTTCACACCTTATAGATACAATGTCAGCTAGTTACAGAGAAAGTGCTATTACAAGAGCTACATATTTACAGTAAGTCATCATACATTAATGGTAGGTCTTGTCGTTAATACATAATAGTTTGGCCAATAGGGATATTACAGAGTCATAGGGGAGCTTCTGTTTATTATTAGTCCTCACAATACACTACTTGTTTCTGAATCTCATATGTCGTTCATCTACTGGAAGCAAAATGTGGGTGCAGTGCAAGGATTTCAGGTAATTTATCCATGGTAATAAGATAGGTTGCCATATCATACAGAGTGAGCTTAGAAACCTTTTCCAGTAGTTTAGTCTTATCCTTGACTAGATATGGACTCCATGCTGGGGGCTGCATACTCCAGGATTGGCCTAACATGTATGGTATACAAAGTTCTGAATGATTCCTTACACAAGTTTCTGAATGCCGTTCTTATGTTGGCCAGCCTGGCATATGCCGCTCTTGATATGGACTGCAGGAGACAGGTCTGGCGTGATATCAACCCCCAAGTCTTTTTATTTCTCTTGCTCTTGAAATATTTCATCTCCCAGATGATACCTTGTATCTGGCCTCCTGCTCCCTACACCTATCATCATTACATTACATTTGCTTGGGTTAAACTCTAACAACCATTTGTTTGACCATTCCTTCAGCTTGTCTAGGTCTTCTTGAAGCCTCAAGCTGTCCTCCTCTGTCTTAATCCTTCTCATAATTTTTGCATCGTCTGCAAACATTGAGAGAAATTAATCTATACCCTCCGGGAGATCATTTACATATATCAGAAACAAGATAGGACCGTGTACAGAGCCATGTGGGACTCCACTGGTGACTTCACGCCAATCTGAGGTCTCCCCCCTCACCGTAACTCTCTGCTTCCTATTCCTCAGATACTCCCTTATCCACTGGAGCACCTTCCCAGCTACACCTGCCTGTCTCTCCAGCTTATATACCAGCCTCCTATGCGGTACTGTGTCAAAGGCTTTCCGACAATCTAAGAAAATGCAGTCCGCCCAACCTTCTCTTTCTTGCTTAATCTTTGTCACCTGGTCGTAGAATTCTATTACGCCAGTCAGGCAAGATTTACCCTCCCTGAACTCATGTTGGCGATTTGTCACGAAGTCCCTTCTATCCGCCAGTCAGGCAAGATTTACCCTCCCTGAACTCATGTTGGCGATTTGTCACGAAGTCCCTTCTATCCAGGTGTGCTACCAGGTTTTTTCTCACGATCTTCTCCATCACCTTGCATGGTATACAAGTCAAGGACACTGGCCTGTAGTACAGACCCTCTTGTCTGTCGCCTTTTTTGTATATTGGGACCACATTTGCCGTCTTCCATATTTCTGGTAGGTCTCCCGCCTCCAGTGACTTACTATACACTATGGAGAGTGGCAAGCAAAGTGCCTCTGCACACTCTTTCAGTACCCATGGTGAGATCCCGTCTAGACCAACAGCCTTTCTAACATCCAGATCCAGCAGGCGTCTCTTGACCTCCTCTCTCGTAATTTCGAACTCTTCCAAGGCCGCCTAGTTACCTGCCTTTCTCCTAGCACAGTGATCTCACCTTGTTCTATTGTGAAGACCTCCTGGAACCTCTTGTTGAGTTCTTCACACACCTCTTTGTCATTCTCTGTATACCTGTCCTCGCCTGTTCTAAGTTTCAATACCTGTTCTTTCACTGTTGTTTTCCTTCTGATGTGACTGTGGTGACAAGACCGAACCAAGTAGCTTTGGTTCTGTCTTGGCTTTGTTTGCTATATCATTTTCAAAACTTTTCTTTGCTTTTCCTCTCACCCAGACGTACTCATTCCTGGTTCTCTGGTATCTCTCTCTGCTTTCTGGTGTTCTGTTATTCCGGAAGTTCCTCCATGCTCTTTTGTTCAGTTTCTTCGCTTCCATACATGCCCTATTATACCATGGATTCTTCTGTTGCTTCTCGGATTTTTCCCTTTGGGCCGGGGTGAACCTGTTTACTGCCTCCTGACACTTTTGGGCAACATAGTCCATCATACCCTGTACAGACATATCTCTGAGGTCTGTGTCCCAAGGTATTTCACTTAGGAAACTTCTCATCTGTTCATAATTCCCCTTTCGGTATGCCAGCCTTTTGATTCCTAGTTCTTTTTTGGGGGGAGATAATTCCTAGCTCTACCAGGTACTTAAAGTTCAATACACTGTGATCACTCATTCCCAAGGGCGCTTCCATCTTAACTTACCTTATATCCCACTCATTTAGGGTAAATATCAAAACAAGCATTGCTGGTTCATTTTCTCCTCTCATTCTTGTTGGTTCCTTGATGTGCTGGCTTAGAAAGTTTCTTGTTGCCACGTCCAGCAGCTTAGCTCTCCATGTTTCTGGTCCTCCATGCAGGTCTCTGTTCTCCCAATCTATCTTTCCATGGTTGAAGTCTCCCATAATTAGTAGTCCAGATCCATCCCTGCTAGCAACAGAAGCTGCTCATTCTATTATGTTAATGATGGCCATGTTGTTTCTATCATATTCCTGACTGGGTCTTCTGTCATTTGGTGGTGGATTATATATGACTACGACTATAATTTTTTTCCCTCCAGTTGTTATAGTACCTGTTATGTAGTCACTGAAACCTTCACAGCCCCGAATATCCATCTCCTCAAAATCCCAGCCTTTTCTAACCAGCAGAGCTACACCACCACCACCTCTTCCTTCCATCTCTTTCCTCATAACATAATAGTCCTGTGGGAACACTGCATTTGTTATCGTTTTCGTTAGCTTTGTTTCTGTGAGGGCTATTATGTCTGGGTTTTCCTCTAGTACCCATTCTCCAAGCCCATTTGCTTTATTTGTAATTCCATCTATGTTAGTGTACATTGCTTTGAGGCTCACTTTCTTCGGTCCCTTCTCAAATCGCATCCTTGATGAGTGTTATGCTGGTGGGGGAAGCTGTTCCATGGGTCTGACGATCTGTGAGGTGGATAACAGGATCTCAAAGGATACTGGGATGAGGGGTGGGGGATCCAGTGAAGGGGGAGGGACAAGGAGGGTATGGGGTGAAAGGGGAGGGAGGACAGGAAAGAAGGGGGGAGGGGGGACTTGGAGGTAGGAGGGGAGGGGTAGAAGGGTGGGGATTGGGTGTGGGGGAAGGGAGATTTGGCTGAACATTTGAGTGGGGGCAGGGAGGGTTTGGGGTAGAGGGGTTTTCTATGCAAAGGAGGGTGGCGGGGTTGGCCTCCCCGCTGGTGTGTGTGTGTGTGCGTGCGTGTGCATACGTGTCCCTGTGCGTGCTTGTGTGTGTGTATTCACCTAAATGAAAACTGTGTGTGAGGGCTTGTAGGGGGGGGGGGATGCATGGGAAACTGGGGGGGGGAAGGGGGCAGAGATGATCACTTCAAGTCAGGTGGTCAGGTGGCGGGAGGGAGTGAGGGAGATGGAGGGGTTCTACTGTGTGGGAGGGTTTTGGGTGTAAGGAGAGGAGGGGGAATCTGGTATGTTACAGAGGAAGTGAGGAAAAGGGGGGAACAGGCCTCCATGTATTAAATGTGAGGGACTCAGAGGTTCTCTCTGTGAGAAGTAATCTGATAGGTAAGTTAATGGGCGATTGTTGACTCACGCCTCAATTTCCACGACGAGTGTTTGGAGTTCAGAGAAACTAATTTTCTGTCGTTGCAAGGTCTTCCTTAAACATTTCTTGACAGTCCCCTATCATACCTTCGTAGAACCCACCTTGCCAGGGGGCTCTGGGAGCAATAAACTTCCAGTGGCATTGTCGTCTCTGCATGACAGACTGCACTTCTAGATGATTCCATATCTCTCGTAGGCAGGGTTCTCCTGCCACAAAATTTGAACCATTATCAGATATCATTAGTTTGGGTCAGGATCTGCGAGCTGCAAATCAATGAAAAGCTTGGATGAAGGCTTCGGCACTTATGTCAGAAGTCACTTCTAGATGCACGCTTCGTGTGGTTGCACACATGAAGAGGCAAATATAAGCTTTCACTGGTATCGTATCTGGAGTGCCACAGATACCTAGAGACTTGGTTAATTTATCTGGAAGATTTTCATATTCACTTCCATACGTCTCTTGTTGTGTACGTTTGATCCAGTAGAGGATAGGATTGGGAAACTTATGTCTGATTCCTATCTTAGCAAGTAAGTAAAACACATGTGCTGTCACTCTTAATAACTTACTCAAGTTGGAATAATTGTGAGGATTAATAGCTGAGATTCGATGAGGTTCTGGGTCTTTCATGGGAGTAGTGATACTGGTCTCTATGACTTGTGGTTTCTGTTTGGGCCACTGACCACTAACAAGCTATGAAGATCCATTAAGCCACATCGAAGACTTGATTAGCTGTTTTAAGGTTAACCCTCTTGATAAGTAATCTGCAGGATTGTCCTTAGTGGGGACATGTCTGAATTTATATCCAGCAGATAAGTCATGAATTTCCCTAACGCGATTACTAACATAGGGAGTTTTATTGTTGTTATTTCTTACCCATTGTAAGACTGCCTCATTGTCTGACCACATTACGATTTCACCAAAGTGGATATTATTGAGTGTCTTGGTCAGGCAATGAGCCAATCGTACTCCCACCAGCAATGTAGTTAACTTCATTTGAGGTAAAGATCTCTTCTTGATTGGAGCAACTCTTGCTTTAGATGTGAGTAAAAATGATTGTGCACTATTGACTAAGTAGGCTGCAGTGTCATACGCTTTGCCAGATGCATCGCAAAAAACGTGCAAATTTGTGGGTAAGTTTTGTCCTGAAGCATTGAGGAAATTTCAAAACACACAATTGATTGAAATCCGTTGCGAGTATTTGCCATTTATCATGCAACTCAATTGGCAACGGATCATCCCATCCCATGTGTTTCTGCCAGCATTCCTGCATGAGGAGTTTGCCCCTTACTAATAAGCAAATAAGGACTAAGTAAGCCCAAAGGGTCAAATGGTTGACTGACATACGAGAGTAATTTTCTCATGGTAAGGGATGTATTATTGGTTTGTACTGACTTGACATTCATCTCGTCAGTACCTGTGTTCCATTCCACATCCAGAACCTTTAATTGATTAGGCACCTGATAACCCAGAAATTCTTTCTCGATTATCTGGTTTAATGATTTATTGTTTGAAGCCCATGATTGTAGTGGCATATTGGCTCCTAACAACTCACTGTTAGCCTCATGGTAAATTTCTACCAATTTGAATTTGTCATTAGTAGTTCCCTGGAAATTATCGACATACAAGTTGTCACTGATCTCCGTTTTATAAGGGCTATTTGACTTCTTCAAATGTGTATCTAATGTGGCTTGAAGTAGAAACGTGAGGAAGTCGCACCGAATAGCAGAGGCAAACCGGTAGGTTATGACATCACTGTCAGGATCCAGTGGGTCATTAATCCAGAGAAATTTGGTGTAATTACGTTCCTCCTCTTGTAAGCCTACTCTAAGGAAAGCTTTACTGATATCAGCAGTATAAGCGAAAATACTAGTGTGGAATCATAATAATACATCATGTAGCCTTTGTGTTAGGCTAGGTCCCGTTTGGAGACATTCATTCAAGGACATGCTGTTTGCCTTCACTTTGGCACTACAATTGAAGATGATACGTATTGGCGTGGTCAATGAATCTTTCACCACAGCGTGATGGGGTAAATAGTGACCTGTTTTTCGGTCATCATTATCAACAACTTCGATAAATTTACTGTTGAGTTGTTGTTGGATTAATTGATGATACATGTTCAATTTATCTGGCTGTTTCTTCAGCCGTATTAATTGAGACTGTAATTGAGAGGCTACCATGAAATAATTAACTGGAAGTTATGGAAGATTCAACTTCCATGGCAGTCTCACCCAGTATTGTTTGTCTTTATAGACAACTGTGTCCAGATATTGCTGGTAAGTCCACGTATCATCAGGGCTTGGTTTATCAGGGACAATACCTCAAGTGTCCTAAATCCCACAGACGATGTACAGGTGGACCAGACTCATTATCTTCAGATATTTCTCTGAAGTGTAGGTGTGACTGTTCCAAGCCTAGTCACGCCGCTATTGAATTGTTAGTTTGTTTGTTGGTTGACGCTGTTTTTTGTTGGAAAAGCACCGGTCCAGTGAGCAATTTGCATCCAGCAGATGACAACAAATTCATTCTGTGTTGTCTGGTGCATCCTGTTATAAATTTATAATAATAGTCAGCGCCTATTAGGATACCAACATCTGTGAGGCAGTCAGAATTTATTTTGTGATCTGCTAGCCTCATGCGGTTACGTTTAAGATATCTCGCAGTGCGAGCTAGTCCTGTGACCTGCAGGTCTGAAGGAAGTTTATCTACTACTACCGCTTGTATTGGACTAGTGGAAGATCCAAGTCTCACTAACACCTTGACTACTTGGTATTCACGAGGTCCACTATTAGTCAAGAACCCAGAAATATTTAGTCTCACACTTTTGGCGGGTTTTAATTTCAACTGCTCGACTAATTGTTGTGTGATGAAGGTTTTCTATGATCCTTGATCAAAGAGACCTCTAGTGTTAACTCTAGACTTCCTATCAATTAGTTTGAGTTGAGCCGTAGGCAGAGTAGTATTATTGCCTGACTCAGTAGCAAGTACATTTATTTCTTGGTGTACCTTGCAATATTGTATTGTGGTAGAATTCATAGATTCCTCCCTAGGTGTCACAGATTGTGTAGAAGTTTTTCTACATAAGGCATAATGATGTACACCTTTGTTGCAACTACTGCACAACCGTAGCTGCACTACACATTTACTGGGATCATGAGAACACATGCACTTGGTGCATCTGTGTAATTCTTGTAGCCGTTTAATCCTGGTATTAAAGTTAGGATAAACATTGCATTTGTAGGTGACATGTTCTTGATCACAGAACAGACACTTTCTCTCTTTGGCTAAGTTTGTCCTTTTAGTAGACACATCAGTTGTAACGTCAGAGGGAGATACAGAATAAATACCTACACTACCACTCCTTTTTCCAGTGGATGGAGTAGTCCTAGGTTTGGATTTATTGGACTTATTCCAAGTGGATTTGTGTTTGACTGAGTTGTCAAGGTTAGGTTGTTTAGACTCAGGTTTAATCTTATCATGAGTCTTCAACCTGTTAACCGTTATTCTCAGTCCCTCGAATATTTTCTCGAGAGTGAGAAACTAGGTTTTATAGTGTGAGCAGATTTCTGCTAAGATATTTCGAGGTAATTTCCTCTGTAAAAGTAACTTAATTGACTATTCTGAGGCTGGCACATCAACTTTTAGTACCTAAGGCCTTCACTAGAGACTACTTCTAGTCTGAAGCTTTGAAGTGAGTCTGGTCAGTTACTTGGTGCATTCAGATCTAGCAACTGGTAATACAGGTTAGCTATACTCAATTCCTTGTTGCAATAGTTCAACTTTAGTAGTTTTATAGCTTCCTCATAATTACTCTCAGTGAGAGCTAGGTTATTTATGACCTTTTTAGCCTCCCCTTTGAGAAGACTAATCAGGTAAGAGAATTTAGAAACTCTGTCAAGAGAAGATTTTTTATGTATATGAACTTCAAATAAAGTCCAAAATGTGTCCCAATATTCTTCATCCAGCCCTGCAAATGTAGGTAAGTCTAAAGTAGGTAGACGAACCTCAGGTAATTGATTACTGGATTGAGACAGTATTATTGGCATTAGATTTATGTTGATTTACTATATTGGATAGTACATCAAGTTTATCTTGAGTCTCATCTTCATACTGAGAAATATCTGCTAGAATTTGACCTATTTCATCAGGATCAGTTGCAGTTGCATTCAGTAGGTTGAGATAAGACTGGCTTGTAGATCTGGCTTGATCAAATTTGAGATCAGCTACTCTCAATGATGTTTCTAGTTGATAGTAATCAATGGGAGTTGCTTTAGACAAAGTATCAGACTTATTAATTAGTCTGGTTAAATGACCTTTAAGGCCAATATAGGTTCTCCTTAATTGTTCAGGAGTAGCCATATTGGTTTTAAGTCCAAGTTTCATAGGACATGAATAAGTATTTCTAATGAAGCTGGGGTACTTGCTCATTAGTTGACAAGTAATATTGAATATAGCCTAAATTAATTTGGCTAAATTTCACTCTACCTCACTCGAGGTTAAATGTACCTACCTAACAATAAGTAGCTAAGGATTTTGAGCAGTGCTTGAATGTCACCATTAACTTTCTTCCGGCTAGCTCTTCTTTATCACCATTAGATGTAATAGTGATCATTCAGCAGCACTCAAAATTCATACACACAAATAATTGATATGGATATACTCTAATCAGAGTTACTATAAAGTTTGAATCCCACCCTTGGTAGGGTCAGCACAAGAATGAGTAATGTATGCACTACTGACTAGTCCAAGACTAGTTGTAAGAATTTCTACCTAAGAAACTACTAATTTATTTAGTCTGCACTTGTGCAAAACTCAGCACAATCACAGCCTAAATTCCTACCTAATAAAGGTTGGCATAGATTAATTTATGGTGCAATAATGTGAATATAGTTGTGCTGTGTTTTTGTTTTTTTTAGATTTTATAGTTATATAAATGTGCACTTGCACACACACAGGTGAAAATACAATTATGTACAATTAATTTTGGCTTGCTAACCACGGCCTTTTATTGTGGTTGATTGTGTTGATCAACTTGTCAACTACATGTGACCTAGACTCACCTGACAGGTGTACACCATCTCTTGGCAGGTTTTGCCTGTATGGTCTGGCTGTAAATTGAATGTAAGTGGCATCCAATCGTACTCTCTTCCTCAGCCGAAAGTTTATATATTTGGCAGCCCTTTGGTAATATTCTGGACTCACTCCCCAACGATTATTATTGTTTAGTTGGCGAGGTTCACCAATGTGAACACTACTGAACTGCTAACAAGTTTAAATGAGGAAATTTTTGTTTTAAGTTGATTAATTTCCTCAGCTGGGTGTCGAGTAAGATGGATGTCATTACCACCTAAATAAATAATAGTTAGATGGTGAGGCCACTCTAACGCAGGTGTTAATGTGGAGTTATTATAGAAATTGTGAGCTGTTGCTCCTGGTGACCTGAAGATTCTTACCTCAGTGTGAGGTATAGGTCAGAGTGTTGTGGGCAATTGACTGTGTCCCACTAGTGCTACTTTATACATGAGGTATAAGCAGGAAATAAATTGGTGTGTATTAGGCTAGCCTATGTGGTACTCTGCCGGTAGCCACAATTAATATGTGGTTAGCCTAGAGTACTACACACAGTAATTAGTTATGATTATAGTATTAATTGTAATACATCCGGTTCGAAGGACCATATTTTTGTGTTGGGAAGAAAGCTTACTCTCTGTTAATTGATTGATATTTAATTAATAGATTAATTTAAATTAATTGAAAGACCACCCTATTTTGACTGAAAAGGGAAGCAGATAAAGTTAAATGATAAGGACTGAAACACCAGTGCCTATGGATAGGAAACTATTAAAGATTATTCTTTAAACTTCTATGGGCTGTATAATATATTAATGTTCGAGAATAAACTTTCCGTCCTTCACAAAATTGGGGGTTAATACCAGAAGTAATCTACTCCCAGTACGCTTCATCGAGGCTGGTTCTTCCACGAATAAAAATTAGTAATTCTACTAAATATTATTATGAAACATTAGATAAATTGATTAATGGTAAAAAGATTATATGTTGATTAACCAAGCAATTATTCTCATTTGACTTTTATGAGGCTAACATATTACGTTAAATATCTCAAATCAAATAAACTAAATCTCTTCGACTGATTTGGAATTTTCTCTATAAAAGAAATAATAGAAAAGGTTTCGGCTGCTTAGCTGTAATAGTGAACGGAGAGGTAGAGGTGCAATGGCGTCGTCTGCTACTTGCTGCAACACGTGAGTTCAAGCATAGCATGGGAACACGAGAACCACAACCGCTAACAACACAAGCTGAAATTTCAACTGAATATACTAATTGTTTACACCTACTATCTAGTATCCTCACTATACCATAAAAGGAATAAATTTAATTCCTTATGGACGTACTTATTGTTTGGGGAGGTCGCGTAGCATAACAATGGAGAGTGCACAGTACAAGAATATAAAGAGTACTCAATATAAACAATACTAAGGCACTTAACCTGCTGGTTGTCCACCGAAGCAATCCTAGGTTGCTACTGGAGCAATTGCATGCTCCTAGGCTGATTAAATGCAAGGGCCTAACGTAGTATTGATGGAAATTGACTCTCCCAGGACGCACGATGTGATTGTTGGCGTCTCTAGCGAAGAAGCCTGGCAAATAGCGGCATCTCTTCGCCCTCCCTCAACTCGTTTCCCGCATTCACAACAGAAATTAATGATCACGGATAACTCTTTTCCGTGTAATTACTGATGCAATGCGTTAATGAGAACCGGGTTGAAATTATAAGGAATTAAATAATATCATATTCTCGTTAAATGGTGTTAATCGACAAATGGAGAGAAATTTTATTTCCTCCATAGCATTCGTACATAACAGATAAAACTGCGACTTGATAATAATTTCAGTTAATAACTCTCGGTTTTGGATTATTGGGAGCTATATTATCCGTAGTTAATTATTGTACGGAATACTGATAATTTTAGAGAACCACATTCAATTCTCTAACATATTGGTAATAAATATGTTTAGATGGACATTATCTGACGCAATCCTGCCTCTCGATGTTGTGAGAATATTAGCAATAGGCTCAGATAAAGAAATATTAATTTATGTTAACACTACCATTATTGAAATTAATAACTACTGTAATTAGTATATAATAATGATGTATTATAATACAATGGTAGTGTGTTAGAGTTGGAAATTTCCAACAGTCTGCCCACCCCTCTCTTTCTTGCCTGATTTTTGTTGACTGGTTGTAGAATTCAATTTGCCCTGTGAGGCAGGACTTGCCATCCATGAACCCATTTTGATGCTATGTTACGAAGTTCTTTCGCTCCAGATGTTCCACTAGCTTTCTTCGCACAATCTTCTCCATCAGCTTGCATGATATGCAGGTTAGGGACACAGGCCAGTAGTTCAGTGCCTCCTGTCTATCCCCTTGCTTGCATATCAGGACTACATTAGCTACCTTCCAAATTTCTGCCGGTTCCCCTGTTGCCAATGATTTGTTATATAATATGGAGAGTGGCAGGCACAGTGCTTCTGCTCCTTCCCTTAGTATCCAAGGGGAGATTCCATCTGGGCATATAGCCTTTGTCACATCCAACTCTAGTAAACACTTCTTTACTTCCCCTCTGGTAATTTCAAACTCTTCTAGTGGTTCCTGGTTAACTATTCCCTCTCTTATATCTGGAGTCTCTCCTTGCTCTAAGGTGAAGACCTCCTGGAATTTCTTATTCAGTTCCTTACACACTTCCTTGTCGTTTGTACCCCCCTCCCCATCCGGCCCGTTGGCGTCGTGAGGGGGGCTTAGTGGACGGCTGCTGGAGTGTGATGCTCCGTGGGACAGTCCTCTGTCCTTTGGTGGCCTTGCACTCCTGCTGCTGCCTTCTCTAATTGTGCCAGATCGCTTTTCCTTTTCCTTATGTTTCGTTTTTCTCCCCCCTCTTCTCCTATCTGCTTGTCTTTTCCTGCCGACCTTTTGCTTGTTTAGGTTCTTCCTTTGGACTTCTTCTATTTTGATGCCCGGGTGCTTGAGGAGGCATACTCTTGCACCCGTAGAACTGTAGTACCCGATGTCTCGAGCGAGGGGAACCTTTTATTGTCAATCCCTCTTGATCCCAATCCTGTCAATCCTGAACCCAATCTCGACGCACTGACGGTTCTTAAGGTGGCGTTTGTGGGGCATATACTCACGCAACCCGTTCTCGCAAATTCGTAAAGTCAATATTGACTTATTAACTATGTGCATAGGTGATATACTAAACATAATAGATACCCTTAAAAAGATTCATAGAAAACACCGACCTTACCTAACCTTGTTAGTATCTTAAAATAAGCATGTTTTTGCTTCGTAATTACAATTATTACTTAACCTATACCTATAATAGGTTAAGTAACAATTGTAATTACGAAGCTATAAAATGCTTATCTTAAGATACTAACAAGGTTAGGTAAGATCGGTGTTTTCTATGAATCTTTTTAAGGGTATCTATTATGTTTAGTATGTCACCTATGCACTTATTTAATAAGTCAATATTGACTTTACGAATTTGCGAGAACGGGTTGACTCACGACGCACCCATGGGGGGCCCTGGCATGATCAGCAATAGCTTCCTGTTGCGTGTCCTGCCTCTAATTGTGGCTCCATGGTGGGTATAGGGGCACATTCGTGGATGAATTTCTTTCTCTACGTCTCTATGTCGTTAAAAGTTTCTGTTGTACGCTCTCAGTCTCGTGGGGTGGGCGACCAAGCCCCCGAGTCGGCCTGTATTGGAAGACCGGGCTCTGTAGCCCCTGCTGCATTGGGCCCCGACCTTGCTCCTCCTTTGACCGTCCTGAATTCTTCCCCCAGCTCCCCTCCCTCCTCTGTGGTTGGGTCGAGTCTCACGCCCCCAGTGGTGACCACTTCGTCCCCTGGTGCGGCTAAGTCTCTCGTTGTGACTACTGCGCCTTTTGACCCCTCTCTCTCTGGGGGTTTTCAACGCCGTTGGCGCCACGGCCGCACTCGCTCATTTCCTTCCTGTACTGATGCGTATCAGGCCTTATTTGGTCCTGCTTCGTGGGCCAAATACTTTGATCTCCTCCCTCTTGATTCTGCGCCGCCTGACGATTTCTCCCTCCATTGGCATCTCGTTGATTCCGTGGATGCGTCTGTTACTTTCAACCCCACTCGTCTCAGTACACGTGTCGTTGCTGCTCCTTCTCTGGTTGCAGCTTCCCACTTGGCTGCCTTGTCCTGCCTTGGCGAGATCCCTGTTCGGGTCTCAAAGAACGTTCAGTTGAACGCCAGTGTTGGCACTATTCTCCTCCCGCCCCATGTTGCGACCGGTGTTCGAGATCTGCGAGACTGCCACGACGATATTCGACATATCCTTGATGCCCAGGGCCATTCTGTCCTCCAGATAGACTTGTTTACTCGTCCCCCTCGTGGTCGTCGCCGTCAACCCCTTCGAGTTGTGAAGATCACCTTTGATGGTAGGACCCTTCCATCATCTGTCATTCTTGCTGGTGCCAGGTGCTCTGTCCAGGAGTATATTCCTTCTCCTCGGCTTTGTAACAAGTGCTGGAGGTTTGGGCTTGGTGCCCTCCGCTGCTCTGGGACTGTCTCTCTCTGTCCTTTGTGTGGGGTTGAAGGTCACTCTAAGTCGGAGTGCACTTCTCCTTAAGCTCGCTGCCTCAACTGTGGTGAGGCCCATCCTACCTTCTCCGTGCCTGTATCCATTACAAGCTTGAGGCAGCCGTCCTCAACTTGAAGCATCGGGAGCGTTTATCTTTTCCCGAGGCGAGGCGCCAGGTTTGCCGTCTCCCGCCTTATGCTAACGTCTCTTATGCTCACGTGTTGCGCTCTTCCTCTCCTCGTCCTTCCCATCTTCCTCAGACTCTCAACCGTTTCTGGGCCTTGGACCCTGATGCGCCTACTGCCCCCTCCTCTGTTCCTTTGAGTTCTGTCCCAAAGGGTACCCCTCCTGGTCCTCTGTCTGGGGTTCCCCTTCTTTCTACCCGGTCTGTCATGTCTCCTGTGTCTTCTTCCTCGTCTCCCTCCGATCCTCCTTCCCATCCTTCTCCTGCATCTATTGACTCTCCCCGCCGCCTGTCGGTGCAGGCGGATGTCCATCGCTCTCCTAACGGCCGTCGTGTGTGCTCTCGTTCAGCTTCTCCCGCTGAGACGCTGGAATCCGTTGCCCAGTACGTAGTTGCTGGGACACCGGTCTCTTTGTGTCAGAAGCGTAAGCCTGGCTCTTCTCCTTCCTCCTCCCCGGCGGGTAAGAAGGCTTCGCTTTCTTCCTCGGCCCCTACTACTGGCTCTATTGCTCCTTCCCCTCGCATTTCAGTGGTTGCGCCCCCTGTTCCTGCTATGGAGGTTTCTTTGACCCCCGCTTCCCTCTCGGTTGCTGCTCTTGCTGAAGTGTGCTCCCCTCTTTCTACGTTCCCTCTTCCTGCTGCTGTCCTTGACTGCTCCTCTCTGTTGTCTCCTCCTCCGGACCCCGCCCGCCCACCTCTGATCTGTTCTCCCGCTTCCTTCCCTCTGTCTTTGCTCAGTTTACCCATGCCCCCTAACCCTGACTTTGCTGACCCTGATCCCAACCCTGATATTCTTTAACGTGCTCTGTTGCTCTTTCGCCTTTGTTTCTTCCTTGTTCTCTGTTGTTGTCCTTTCTCTTCTCGTCGATATCTATTCTTCAATGGAACGTTCGAGGTTTTTATGCCAATTTCCTCGATCTCCAACTTCTAATTTCGCAGTTTTCGCCCCTTTGTGTCTGTCTTCACGAGCCGATGCTTGGTGCTCGCCCTGGTCGTTTTCGTGGCTATTCCTTTCTCTCCCCACCCCCAGCCGTTGTTGGGGCTCCTAATTCTTCTGCTCTCTTGATTCGCGCTGATGTTCCCTTTGTCCCCTTACTTTTTCCTTCGCCTCTCCATTGTTCTGCTGCTCGTATCTTTGTGGGGAAATGGTACACAGAGTGTTCCATTTATCTCCCCCCGAGTGTCCCGCTTTCTCTTCATAATTTGAAACACCTCCTGGACTCCTTGCACGAGCCTGTGCTCCTGCTGGGTGATTTCAATTGTCGTCATTCTCTTTGGGGTGATGTTCTGATGAATACCCGAGGTCGCCTTCTTGAGCCGTTTATCCTCTCTTCTTCCCTGTCTCTTGAATTCTGGTGAGCCCACTCACTTGGACTCTCGGACTTGCACCCTTTCCTGTCTTGATCTTTCTCTCTGCTCTTCTTCTCTTTACTTAGATTTCACATGGCAGGTTCTTGATGACCTCCATGGCAGTGACCATTTCCCCATCCTTGTTTCCTTTTTCTCTTTTCGCCCTTCCCTCTTCTTCCCTAGGTGGCAGTTTGCTAAGGTGGACTGGAACCTATTTACCCTCAGTGCTGCTCTCTCTGACCTCTCCCTTCTACCTCTCCTCCTTTTTCATGACACTGTCTTCAACGCTCCCCTCCGCCCTATTCCTCGCTCTTCCTCTCGGGGTCCGCGGAAGTGCGTTCCTTGGTGGAATGCGGATTGTGCTCGGGCTGTCAGCTGTAAGCGTGCAGCCTGGAAGAGGCACCGCCGTCGGCAGACGGCCGGTTCTTTTCTTTTCTTTCGGAAAGCGAGTGCGGTGGCCCGTAGGGCCATCCGTACGGCTAAACGTGAATGTTGGGCATCTTATGTCTCAACATTTACGTCCGAAACTCCTCTGCCCCAGATCTGGAAGCGTATCCGCAAGATAACGGGTAAGTTCGTTCCTGATGTTTTACTGGTCGTTCACCTCCATAATACTCTTATGGCGGACCCGTTGCAGGTCGCTTCCGAACTGGGTTCCTACTTTTCTTCTGTTAGCTCTGGTCTTCATCTTCCCCAATCTTTCCTTCTTCATAAACCTGTCCTTGAGTCTCGTCCTTTAGATTTCTGCACTCGTCTTCAGCTTCCCTATAATGATCCCTTCTCTCTCTCTCTGAACTTCGTTCTGCCCTGGCCCTCTGCGGTTCTACGGCGGCGGGCTCCGATGGTATTCATTATGAGATGCTTCGCCATCTCCCTCCGTGCACGTCTCAGTATTTACTGAGTCTGTATAATCGGATCTGGGAGTCGTCGTCAGTCCCTGAGGACTGGCTCGATGCCGTTGTCCTCCCTGTTCGCAAACCAGGGTCTCTGGGTACTTCCCCTAAGGACTTTCGCCCTATTGCCCTCACAAGTTGTGTCTTCAAACTCTTTGAACGTATGGTTAACGTTCGTCTGATGTGGTTCCTGGAACACCATCACCTCCTCTCCTCTTCTCAATTTGGTTTCCGTAAGTGCCGCAGTGCGACAGATGTCCTGGTGAACTTGGTGGTCTATATTCGTACTGCTTTTGCTGCGAAGACCTCCGTTGTTGCCGTCCTTTTTGACCTGGAAAAGGCTTACGACACCACTTGGCGATATCATATTCTATCTCAACTTCATTCTTTTGGCCATCGTGGTCATCTCCCTCTCTTTCTCCGCAGCTTCCTCTCTCGTCGTTCCTTTCGGGTACGCCTTGGTACCACTCTCTCTGCCTCTTTTCAGCAATACGAAGGTGTGACCCAGGGTAGTGTTCTGAGCACTACTCTTTTTCTGGTTGCCCTCAATGGTCTTCTTTCCTCTCTTCCTTCAGGTGTCTTCTTCGCTCTCTATGTCGATGATCTTACCCTTTGCTGTCAGGGTGATGATTCGCCTCTCCTTCAGGCCCGGCTTCAAATTGCAATTGATGCCGTGTCGTCTTGGGCCACAGGTCATGGCTTCAAGTTCTCTACTTCTAAGACTTGTGCCATGACTTTTACGCGGAAACGGGTCCTTCTTCGTCCCTCTTTGTCACTTTATGGTCATCCCCTTGAGTACAAAGATTCCGCGAAGCTTCTGGGGTTATTCCTTGACACTCGTTTGTCTTGGTCTCCACATATCTCTTACCTCCGTGTTGAGTGCTCTAAGGCCCTTACCCTCCTTCGGTTCTTGTCCCATACTTCTTAGGGGGCAGATTGGCGCACTCTCCTTGCTTTACATTCCTCTCTCGTCCTGTCTAAGCTCGATTATGGTTGCCCTGCTTACTCGTCTGCTTCTCCTTCTACTCTTCGCTGTCTTGATGCTTTGCACCATACTGGGTTGCGCCTCAGTTCTGGTGCCTTTCGTTCGACTCCTGTCATTAGCTTGTATATTGACACTGGCTTCCTGTCTTTCCAGGACCGCCGTGATCGCTACTGTCTTCGCTATCTTGCGCGGTCCTTACAACATCCTTCCTCTCGCCTCTGTCGTGCTTTAACTTTTACCCCTCCTGTGGTTCCTGTTCCTCTTCACCACCTCCCTCTTTCTGTACGGTTATCTCGCCTACAAAATTCTCTTTCCATTCGTATTTCTAATGTTTCTCCTCGTGTTGTTCCTTCTTTGCCCCCGTGGAGAGTCCCTCTTCCGCGGTTTTGTACATCCTTGACCCGTATCACTAAAGCTTTTACCCCTCCTACGGTTCTAAAACTCCTTTTCCTTGAGCACTTTTCTTCTCACTCCCGCTCCGTTTCTGTCTTCACCGGTGGGTCTAAGTCTGCGGACGGTGTTGGCTGCTCTGTTGTTTTCCTGATCGCACTTATATGTGTCGCTTGCCTCCGGAGACAAGCATTTTTACAGTGGAGCTTTATGCTATTCTCTATGCTCTTCGTCTCCTGCTTTCTCGTTGTCAGTCTTCCTTTGTAGTTGTTGTTGACTCTCGAAGTGCCCTCATGGCTCTCGGGTCCTTTAATCCGGTTCATCCAGTAGTTGTCGAGATCCAGCATTGGCTCTTTCTTGTTCACAGTAAATTTAAGTCGGTTGAGTTTTGTTGGGTTCCCAGCCATAATGGTGTGTCTTTAAATGAGCATGCGGATGCTGCCGCCAAGGAAGCTGTCTGCTCTTTTCCCATCTCTCGTAAAGGTATTCCATATTCCGACTTTTACCCGGTTATCCAATCCTCTGTTCTTACCCGTTGGCAGGCTTCTTGGTCGTCTGTTACTGGTAACAAACTACGTACTCTTAAATGTTGTGTTTCCTCGTGGCCGTCCTCCTACCACCGTAATCGGCGATGGGAAATAGCTCTGGCGAGGTTGCGTATTTGCCATACTCGCTTAACCCATGGTCACTTGATGGAGTGCCGCCCTGCCCCTTATTGTCCTAGTTGCACTGTCCCTCTTACGGTCGTGCATGTCCTTCTTGAATGTCCTGACTTCCAGGACGAGCGTGTGTCTTGCTTTCCGACCGCTCCTCGCGGTCACTTGTCCCTCAATAGAATTCTTGGTGACTCGGATACTTTTGATATCGTTCGCCTTATGCGTTTTTGTTCTCGTATTGGCATCCTTGGTGATATTTAGCGCCCTCTGATTATTCTGCGCATTTGATGCTGCTACATAGCCTTCCCGGTTTAGTGCCTTCTTTTGATAATTACTTACTTACTTGTCGTTTGTAGTGAATCCTTCTACCCCTATCCTTATATTCATTTGTGTTCTCACCTAATTGTGCTTGTGGGGGTTGAGCTTTAGCTCTTTGGTCCCGCCTCTCAACTGTCAATCAACTGGTGTACAGATTCCTGAGCCTACTGGGCTCTATCATATCTACATTTGAAACTGTGTATGGAGTCAGCCTCCACCACATCACTTCCTAGTGCATTCCATTTATTAACTACTCTGGCACTGAAAAAATTCTTTCTAACATCTTTGTGACTCATCTGGGTACTAAGTTTCCTCCTGTGTCCCCTTGTTCGTGTCCCACCCGTGCTGAAGAGTTTGTCTTTGTCCACCCTGTCAATTCCCCTGAGAATTTTGTAGGTGGTTATCATGTCTCCCCTTACTCTTCTGTTTTCCAGGGATGTGAGGTTCAGCTCCTTTAGCCTTTCCTCGTAGCTCATTCCTCTCAGTTCCGGGACGAGACTGGTGGCATACCGCTGAATCTTCTCTAACTTTGTCTTGTGTTTAACTAGGTATGGACTCCAGGCTGGAGCTGCATACTCCACGATTGGTCTTACAAAAGTGGTATGCAGGGTCCTGAACGATTCCTTACACAAGTTTCTAAAGGCAGTTCTTATGTTGGCCAGTCTAGCATATGCCGCTGATGATATTCTTTGGATGTGGGCCTCTGGGGACAGGTTCGGTGTGATATCAACCCCCAGATCTTTCTCTCTATTAGACTCTTATAGGATTTCACCTCCAAGACAATACCTTGTGTTCAGCCTCCTGCTCCCTTCGAATAATTTCACAACCTTACACTTTCCAGAGTTGAACTTTAGCAGCCATTTTCTGGACAATTCCTCCAGTTTCTCCAGGTCATCCTGTAGTCTCTGTCTATCTTCATCCGTCTTGATTCTTCTCATAATTTTTGCGTCATCAGCAAACATTGAGAGGAACGAGTCTATACCCTCCGGAAGATCGTTTTCATATATTAGAAACAAGATGGGTCCAAGTACTGAGCCCTGTGGGACTCCGCTGGTGACATCTCGCCACTTTGATGTTTCCCCCTCACCGTTACTCGCTGTTTCCTGTTGCTTAAGTATTCCCTTATCCACTGGAGCACCTTACCTTTTACTCCTGCCTGTTGCTCCAACTTGTTTAACAGCCTGTTATGGGGTACTGTCAAAGACTTTCTTGTCTGTGCGTGTGCGTGTGTGCGTGCATTCGCGTTCGGCTGGTAGAACGTTCCGAGGGTTTACAACCGAATGGTTTCAAAAACACGCTATTTTTAACGTATAAATGACTAAATATGCTCTCATATATTTTCTTCGATGAAAATTACGTTTGGTTTGTTGTTAATTAGTCCATAAAGAATAAGATCCCTTATTGTCGAAATTTATATTAAGGAAAACATCTAAGAAATGTGGTATTGAGTTTTAGTTCAGATAGAGTTTCCAGTTATTATTTCCGAGTTATCATTTAATGTAGGTGTCATCATTTTACTGTTATGTATATAGCTATTTAACATTATCTATTTATAAAACAGAACAATTTGGTGGATCAACTGCTTCATTATTATGTAAAAATGCAATGTGAAAACTACTTTATAATTAAAATTAGAATTTTGTGACAACCCCTAATATCCTGTTGAAATCACGCCTCTTGGCCTTGTTGTTTTGCACTTCTTTGTAAATAATATTATGCAATGTTTGGCACAATTTATCACTTTATTTACAAAATGTTTAGGTATTAATTCATTGTAAAGATGGTTTGTTTAAATGTGGTATTTCAGTCTAAAATCTTTTTGCAACGTTTATATGAGATTTAAGTAACTGGCAACTACCAAATATTTAAAATAATAGTTAAAAACATTCTATTAATATATTTTTTTTTTTTTTTTTTTTTAGATATATACAAGAGTTGTTACATTCTTGTAAGGTCCCTGGAATACGATCCCCTGCAGCGAAGAATCGTTTTTTCATCCAAGTACACATTTTACTGTTGCGTTAAACAGAGGCTACAGTTAAGAAATTGCGCCCAGTAAATCCTCCCCGGCCAGGATACGAACCCATGACATAGCGCTCGCGGAACGCCAGGCGAGTGTCTTACCACTACACCACGGAGACTGTATATAATGTTGAGATAAATTTCACACAAATTCTGTATATCTGTTTTCAGATTACTTTAAATTTTCTTTCAAATGATATACATAGTTTTTGTAAATCTTGAGTAACAATTATGTTAATTATTATTAATCTACCCCTCCCCGCTCAGCTCGTTGTCGCCGTGTGGGGGCTTCGTGGGCGGCTGCAGGAGTATGATGCTCCTTGGGACAGTCCTCTGTCCTTTTCTAGCCTTGTGCTCCTGCTGCCGTCCTCTCCAATTCTGCTGGGCATCTTTTCCTTTTCCTTCTGTTTCGTTTTTCTCCCCCCTCTTCTCCTATCTGCTTGCCGTTTCCTGCCGACCTTTTTCTCGTTCTGGTTCTTCCCTTGGACTTCTTCTATTTTGACGCCCGGGTGCTTGAGGAGGCATACTCTTGCACCCGTAGAACTGTAGTACCCGACGTCGAGAGCGAGGGGAACCTTTTATTGTCATCTCGACGGACTGTCGGTTTCTTAAGGTGGCGTTTGTGGGGCGTATACTCACGACGCACCCCTAGGAGGCCCCGACAAGATCGGCGATAGCTTCTTGTTGGGTGTCCTGCCTCTAATTGTGGCTCCATGGTGGGTGTGGGGGCACATTCGTGAATGAATTTTTCTTTTCATCAAGATGATAACCCCTGTTTCGGCTGCTTCTGGCTTACCTTCTCAGGCTCGTGGGGTGGGCGACCAAGCCCCCGAGTCGGTCCGTATTGGAAGACCGGGCTCTGTAGCCTCTGCTGCATTGGGCCCCGACCTTGCTCCTCCTTTGGCCTCTCTGACCCCTTCCCCTGGCTCCCCTCCCTCCTCTGTGGTTGGGTCGAGCCCCAAGCCCCCAGTGGTGACTACCTCGTCCCCTGGCGCGGCTCCTTCTCTAGTTGTAACTACTGCGCCTTTTAACCCCTCTCTCTCTGGGGGTTCTCACCGCCGTCCTCGTCACGGCCGCCCTCGCTCGTTTCCTTCCAGTTCTGCTACCTATCAAGCCTTGTTTGGTCCCGCTTCGTGGGCCAAATATTTTGATCTCCTCCCTCTTGATTCTGCGCCTCCTGACGATTTCTCCCTCCATCGACATCTCATTGATTCCGTGGATGCCTCCATTACTTTCAACCCCACTCGTCTCGGTACACGTGTCGTTGCTGCTCCTTCTCAGGATGCTGCTTCCCGCTTGGCTGCCTTATCCTGCCTTGGCGAGACCCCCGTTCGGGTCTCGAAGAACGCTCAGTTGAATGCCAGTGTTTGCACTATTTTGCTCCCGCCCCATGTTGCGACCGGTGTTCGGGACCTGCGCGACTGCCACGACGATATTCGACATATCCTCGCTGCCCAGGGCCATTCTATTCTCCAGGTGGACACGTTTACTCGTCCCCCTCGTGGTCGTCGCCGTCAACCCCTCCGGGTTGTGAAGATTACCTTTGATGGTAGGACCCTTCCACCCTGTCATTCTTGCTGGTGCCAGGTGCTTTGTCCAGGAGTACATTCCTTCTCCTCGGCTCTGCAACAAGTGCTGGAGGTTTGGGCATGGTGCCCTCCGCTGCTCCGGGACTGTCTCTCTCTGTCCTTTGTGTGGTGGCGAAGGTCACTCTAAGTCGAAGTGCACTTCTCCCCAGGCTCGTTGCCTCAACTGCGGTGAGACCCATCCTACCTTCTCCCGTGCGTGTGTCCATTACAAGCTTGAGGCAGCCGTCCTCAACCTGAAGCACCGGGAGCGTTTATCTTTTCCTGAGGCGAGGCGCCAGGTTCGCCGGCTCCCGCCTTATGCTAATATCTCTTATGCTCGCGTGTTGCGCTCTTCCTCTCCTCGTCCTTCCCGCCTTCCTCAGACTCACAACCGTTTCCGGGCCTTGGACCCTGATGCGCCCACTGCCCCCTCCTCTGTTCCTTTGGGTTCTCTCCCGAAGGATCCTCCTCCTGGTCCTCTGTCTGGGGTTCCCCTTCCTTCTACCCGGTCTGTCGTGTCTTCTGTGTCTTCTTCCTCGTCCCCCTCCGATCCTCCTTCCCATCCTCTTCCTCCATCTATCGGCTCTCCCCACCGCCTGTCGGTGCGGGCGGATGTCCATCGCTCTCCTAACGGCCGTCGTGTGTGCTCTCGTTCGGCTTCTCCTGTTGAGACACTGGAATCCGTTGCCCGGTACGTAGTTGCTGGGACGCCGGTCTCTATAAGTCAGAAGCGTAAGCCTGGCTCCTCTCCTTCCTCTTCCCCGGCGGGTAAGAAGGCTTCGCTTTCTTCCTCAGCTCCTACTTCTGCTTCTCTCGCTCCTTCCCCTCCCGTTTCAGTGCTTGCGCCCCCTGTTCCTGCTATGGAGGTTTCTTTGGCCCCTGCTTCCCTTTCGGTTGCTGCTCTTGCTGGGGTGCGCTCCCCTCTTTCTACTCCCCCTCTTCCTGCTGCTGTCCTTGACTGCTCCTCTCCGTTGTCTCCTCCTCTTCCTCCTCCTCCTCCTCCGGACCCTGCCCGCCCACTTCTGATCTGTTCTCCCGTTTCCTTCCCTCCGTCTTTGCTCAGTTTACCCATGCCCCCTAACCCTGACTTTGCTGACCCTGATCCCGACCCTGATATTCTTTAACGTGCTCTGTTGCTCTTTCGCCTTTGTTTCTTCCTTGTTCTCTGTTTTTGTCCTTTCTCTTCTCCTCGTTGTCCATTCTTCAATGGAACGTTCGAGGTTATTACGCCAATTTCCTCGAACTCCAACTTCTGATTTCGCGGTTTTCGCCCTTTTGTTTCTGTCTCCAGGAGCCAATGCTTGGTGCTCGTCCTGGTCGTTTTCGTGGCTATTCCTTTCTCTCCCCCCCCCCAGCCATTGTTGGGGCTTCTAATTCTTCTGCTCTCTTGATTCGGGCTGATGTTCCCTTTGTTCCTTTACTTTTTCCTTCGCCTCTCCATTGTTCTGCTGCTCGTATCTTTGTGGGGAAATGGTACACAGTTTGTTCCATTTATCTCCTCCCGAGTGTCCCGCTCTCTCTTCCTGATTTGAAACACCTCCTAGACTCCTTGCCGGAGCCTGTGCTCCTGCTGGGTGACTTCAATTGTCGTCATTCTCTTTGGGGTGACGTTCTGACGAATACCCGGGGTCGCCTCCTTGAGCCGTTTCTCCTCTCTTCTTCCCTGTCTCTTCTGAATTCTGGTGAGCCCACTCATTTGGACTCTCGGACTCGCACCCTTTCTTGTCTTGATCTTTCTCTCTGCTCTTCTTCTCTTTACTTAGATTTCACGTGGCAGGTTCTTGATGACCTCCATGGAAGTGATCATTTCCCCATCCTTGTTTCCTTTTTCTCTTTTCGCCCTTCCCTCTCTTTCCCTAGGTGGCAGTTTGCTAAGGGAAACTGGACCCTATTTACCCTCAGTGCTGCTCTCTCTGACCTCTCCCTTCTGCCTCTCTCTCGCGCTCTCCTCCTTTTTCATGACACTGTCTTCAACGCTGCCCTCCGCTCTATTCCTCGCTCTTCCTCTCGGGGTCCACGGAAGTGCGTTCCCTGGTGGAATGCGGACTGTGCTCGGGCTGTCCGCTGTAAGCGTGCAGCCTGGAAGAGGCACCGCCGTAGGCAGACGACCGATTCTTTTCTTTTCCTTCGGAAAGCGAGTGCGGTGGCCCGTAGGGCCATCCGTACGGCTAAACGTGAGTGTTGGGCATCTTATGTCTCAACAATTACGTCCGAAACCCCTCTGGCCCAGATCTGGAAGTGTATCCGCAAGATAGTGGGTAAGTTCGTTCCCGATGTTTCACCGGTCCTTCACCTCCGTGATACTCTTGTGGCGGACCCGTTGCAGGTCGCTTCCGAGTTGGGTTCCCACTTTTCTTCTGTTAGCTCTGGTCTTCATCTTCCCCAATCTTTCCTTCTTCGTAAACCTGTCCTTGAGTCTCGTCCTTTAGATTTCTGTACTCATCTTCAGCTTCCCTATAATGATCCCTTCTCTCTCTCTGAACTTCATTCTGCCCTGGCCCTCTGCGGTTCTACGGCGGCGGGCTCCGATGGTATTCATTATGAGATGCTTCGCCATCTCCCTCCGAGCACGTCTCAGTATTTACTGAGTCTGTATAATCGGATCTGGGAGTCGTCCTCGGTCCCTGAGGACTGGCTCGATGCCGTTGTCCTCCCTGTTCGCAAACCGGGGTCTCTGGGTACTTCCCCTAAGGACTTTCGCCCTATTGCTCTCACAAGTTGTGTCTGCAAACTCTTTGAACGTATGGTTAACGTTCGTCTGATGTGGTTCCTGGAACACCATCACCACCTCTCCCCTTCTCAATTTGGTTTCCGCAAGTGCCGCAGCACGACAGATGTCCTGGTGAACTTGGAGGTCTATATTCGTACTGCTTTTGCTGCGAAGACCTCCATTGTTGCCGTCCTTTTTGACCTAGAAAAGGCTTACGACACCACTTGGCGTTATCATATCCTATCTCAACTTCATTCTTTTGGTCTTCGTGGTCATCTCCCTCTCTTTCTCCGCAGCTTCCTCTCTCGTCGTTCCTTTCGGGTGCGCCTTGGTACCGCTCTCTCTCCCTCTTTTCAGCAATACGAAGGTGTGCCCCAAGGTAGTGTTCTGAGCACTACTCTTTTTCTGGTTGTCCTCAATGGTCTTCTTTCCTCTCTTCCTTCTGGTGTCTTCTCCGCTCTCTATGTCGATGATCTTACCCTTTGTTGTCAGGGTGATGATTCGCCTCTCCTTCAACGCCGGCTTCAACTTGCAATTGATGCCGTGTTGTCTTGGGCCACAGGTCATGGCTTCAAGTTCTCTACTTCTAAGACTTGTGCCATGACTTTTACGCGGACACGGGTTGTTCTTCGTCCCTCTTTGTCACTTTATGGTCATCACCTTGAATACAAAGATTCCGCGAAGCTTTTGGGGTTATTCCTTGACACTCGTTTGTCTTGGTCTCCCCATATCTCTTACCTCCGTGTTGAGTGCTCTAAGGCCCTTACCCTCCTTCGGGTCTTGTCCCATACTTCTTGGGGGCAGATAGGCGCACTCTCCTTGCTTTACATTCCTCTCTCGTCCTGTCTAAGCTCGATTATGGTTGCCCTGCTTACTCGTCTGCTTCTCCTCCTACTCTTCGCCGTCTTGATGCTTTGCACCATACTGGGTTGCGCCTCAGTTCTGGTGCCTTTCGTTCGACTCCCATCCTTAGCTTGTATGTTGACACTGGCTTCCTGTCTCTCCAGGACCGCCGTGATCGCTACTGTCTTCGCTATCTTGCGTGGTCCTTGCAACATCCTTCCTCTCGCCTCTGTCGTGCTTTAACTTTTACCCCTCCTGCGGTTTCTGTTCCTCTTCACCACCTCCCTCTTTCTGTCCGGTTATCTCGCCTACAGGATTCTCTCTCCGTTTGTATTTCTGATGTTTCTCCTCGTGTTGTTCCTTCTCTGCCCCCGTGGAGGGTCCCTCTTCCGCAGTTTTGTACTTCCTTGACCCGTATCACTAAAGCTTTTACCCCTCCTACGGTTCTAAAACGCCTTTTCCTCGAGCACTTTTCTTCTCACTCCCGCTCCGTTTCTGTCTTCACCGATGGGTCTAAATCAGCGGACGGTGTTGGCTACTCTGTTGTTTTTCCTGATCGCACTTATATGTGTCGCTTGCCTCCGGAGACTAGGATCTTTACAGCGGAACTTTATGCTATTCTCTATGCTCTTCGTCTCCTGTTTTTTCGTTGTCAGTCTTCCTTTGTGGTTGTTGTTGACTCTCGTAGTGCCCTCATGGCTCTCGGGTGCTTTAATCCAGTTCATCCGGTAGTTGTCGAGATCCAGCATTGGCTGTTTCTCGTTCACAGTAAATTTAAGTCGGTTGAGTTTTGTTGGGTTCCCAGCCATATTGGTGTGTCTTTAAATGAGCGTGCGGATGCTGCCGCTAAGGAAGCTGTCCGCTCTTGTCCCATCTCTCGTAAAGGCATTCCGTATTCCGACTTTTACCCGGTTATCCATTCCTCAGTCCTTACCCGTTGGCAGGCTTCTTGGTTGTCTGTTACTGGTAACAAGCTACGTACTCTTAAATGTTGTGTTTCCTCGTGGCCGTCCTCCTTCCACCGTAACCGGCGGTGGGAAACTGCTCTGGCGAGGTTGCGTATTGGCCATACTCGCTTAACCCATGGTCACTTGATGGAGCGCCGCCCTGCTCCTTATTGTCCTAGTTGCATTGTCCCTCTTACGGTCGTGCATGTCCTTCTTGAATGCCCTGACTTCCAGGACGAGCGTGTGTCTTGCTTTCCGACCGCCCCTCGCGGTCACCTGTCCCTCGATAGAATTCATGGTGACTCGGATACTTTTGATATCGTTCGCCTTATGCGTTTTTGTTCTCGTATTGGCATCCTTGGTGATATTTAGCGCCCTCTGATTATTTTGCGTATTTGATGGTGCTACATAGCCTTCCCGGTTTGGTGCCTTCTTTTGATAATTACTTACTTACTATTATTAATCTAATTGGTATTATTTTAAGTAAAAGAATTCCAACTGTTTTAAGTTCCAGGACGATGGCACCCTGGCAGGGACACAGGAATCCCTGCTAGGAGATCTTCAGCTAGTGAAATCGAAAGGAGAGGAGCTCGGCCTTACACTAAATCCATCAAAGTGTGAAATCATCTCATCCAGCCAACGAATCATAGATGCAGTACGAATCTTATTGCCAGGAACCCCAGTGATCGCTCCCACCAACAGTGTGCTGCTAGGGGCACCTCTGGGCTCGAACGCCATTGAGGTAGTCCTCAAAAAAAAGCTTAAAGACCTGAGGAGGATGGAGGAAAGAATTGGGGCTTTGAATGCTCACGATGCTTTGTACTTTCTTACAAGGTGCCTGGCCCTTGCCCAGATTTACCTATTTCCTCAGGTGTGCTTCTTCCTTTGACAGCCCAAAATTAACGGAATACGAATCACTCCTAAAGTCAATAACTATGAAAGTGTTAAATCTCTCCCTGCAAGATGACCAGTTGACCCAAGCAACTCTCCCAGTTAGACTCAGGGGTATAGGTATTCGTAAGGCGACACAGTTAGCATTGCCGGCATTCTCATCCTCGACCAGTGCTACAAGTGAATTAGTGAATGAAATACTACCAGAATACCTAAGGAACTCCAGTGGGATTCGTGATCCCAAATTTGTGAATGGAGCTGGTCAGTGGGACACTCTTGCCAATTCATACACTAATACTAATATATATAGTCTAATACCGTAGTGAATGTCTACTGATTAATAATTTTGAATGATAGTCTATTTATATTATTTAATAACCCCTTGCCAGAATGTGTAGGAAACGATTTGTGCGAATAAACTCATACAGTCCACTTTAAATAACATATAGTCCACAATCAAAATAAATTACTATATACATTAATATATTATTTATAAATTAATAAATCCCGCAAATCAGATTTCACCACAATAACGACAATATCTCATATTTACTGAAAATCAGGGGTAAAGAGATGCAAGCCCCTGTCTGATGCACAAAGAAGAAAAGTAGTAGTAATGAGGGTCCACAAAGTGAATATGCAGCTGGTGCCACATTGAGGGCCAGATTTCATGAATAATAATGAGTTGATATGTTATTTTGCTATATTTTATTATATATCATATAAATACTTTGCCCAATGGTAATATTTCTTATGTCCCTTTGTACAAAAAGCTGACAACCTCTTTTTTTGTTGTCTCCATTGTTTCTATGCGGCTTTCCTTGTAACCTTTACATCTTGGAGTACGCCTGTCCGGCACTAAGCATGTGAAGCTGGAACGAAATTGGTCAACATGTTAATCAGCCACAAATGGCAGAAGTTGTGAGTTTTCATTTCTATGTGCCAATTTATTTACAGATCTCAAACTCTATTCTCTTCTCTCTTTAGGTTGCGTTTATGAATGAGCACCAGATGAGAGCCTTATGACTTATTTATGGACAATAAAGTTACTGCAATATATATATGTTTGTTACCTCTAACCTATCCCTATATTTAGTTTTTTTTTTGGGGGGAGGTATTTTTTCTTGACTTCATTTCCCCCCTCCCCTTCCGGCCCGTTGGCGTCGTGGGGGGCTTGGTGGACGGCTGCCGGAGTGTGATGCTCCGTTGGGCAGTCCTCTGTCCTTTTCTGGCCTTGCACTCCTGCTGCTGTCTTCTCCAATTGTGCCGGATCGCTTTTCCTTTTCCTTATGTTTCATTTTTCTCCCCCCTCTTCTCCTATCTGCTTGTCGTTTCCTGCCGACCTTTTGCTTGTTTTGGATTATTTCTTTGGACTTCTTCTATTTTGACGCCCGGGTGCTTGAGGAGGCATACTCTTGCACCCGTAGAACTGTAGTACCCGACGTCTCGAGCGAGGGGAACCTTTTATTGTCAATCCCCCTTTCGTCGCTGAACCCGATCTCGACGGACTGACGGTTCTTAAGGTGGCGTTTGTGGGGCGTATACTCACGACGCACCCCTAGGGGGCCCCGGCATGATCAGCGATAGCTTCCTGTTGGGTGTCCTGCCTCTAATTGTGGCTCCATGGTGGGTATGGGGGCACATTCGTGGATGAATTTGTCACTTTTCGTCTCTATGTCGTTGAATGTTTCCGTTGTACCCTCTCAGGCTCGTGGGGTGGGCGACCAAGCCCCCGAGTCGGCCTGTATTGGAAGACCAGGCTCTGTAGCTCCCGCTACGTTGGGCCCCGACCTTGCTCCTCCTTTGACCGTCCTGACTTCTTCCCCCAGCTCCCCTCCCTCCTCTGAGGTTGGGTCGAGCCTCCAGCCCCTGGTGGTGACCACTTCGTCCCCTGGTGTGGCTAAGTCTTTCGTTGTGACTACTGCGCCTTTTGACCCCTCTCTCTCTAGGGGTTCTCAACGCCGTTCGCGCCCCAACCGCACTCGCTCGATTCCTTCCCGTGCTGATGCGTATCAGGCCTTGTTTGGTCCTGCTTCATGGGCCAAATACTTTGATCTCCTCCCTCTTGATTCTGCGCCTCCTGACGATTTCTCCCTCCATCGGCATCTTGTAGATTCCGTGGATGCGTGTGTTACTTTCAACCCCACTCGTCTCGGTACACGTGTCGTTGCTGCTCCTTCTCAGGATGCGGCTTCCCGCTTGGCTGCCTTATCTTGCCTTGGCGAGATCCCTGTTCGGGTCTCCAAGAACGTTCAGATGAATTCCAGTGTTGGCACTATTCTCCTCCCACCCCATGTTGCAACCGGTGTTCGGAATCTGCAGGATTGCCACGATGATATTCGGCATATCCTTGATGCCCAAGGCCATTCTGTCCTCCAGGTTGACTCGTTTACTCGTCCCCCTCGTGGTCGTCGCCGTCAACCCCTTCGCGTTGTGAAGATCACCTTTGATGGTAGGACCCTTCCATCCTCTGTCATTCTTGCTGGTGCTCGGTGCTCTGTCCAGGAGTATATTCCTTCTCCTCGACTTTGTAATAAGTGCTGGAGGTTTGGGCATAGTGCCCTCCGCTGCTCTGGGACTGTCTCTCTCTGTCCTTTGTGTGGGAGTGAAGGTCACTCTAAGTCGGAGTGCACTTCTCCCCAACCTCGCTGCCTCAACTGCGGTGAGGCCCATCCTACGTTCTCCCGTGCCTGTGTCCATTACAAGCTTGAGGCGGCCGTCCTTAACCTGAAGCACCGGGAGCGTTTGTCTTTTCCTGAGGCGAGGCGCCAGGTTCGCCGGCTCCCGCCTTATACTAACATCTATTATGCTCGCGTGTTGCGCTCTTCCTCTCCTCGTCCTTCCCCCCTTCCTCAGACTCTCAACCGTTTCCGGGCCTTGGACCCTGATACGCCCACTGCCCCCTCCTCTGTTCCTTTGAGTTCTTTCCCGAGGGGTCCCCCTCCTGGTCCTCTGTCTGGGGTTCCCCTTCTTTCAACCCGGTCTGTCATGTCTCCTGTGTCTTCTTCCTCGTCCCCCTCCGATCCTCCTTCCCATCCTCTTCCTCCATCTATCGGCTCTCCCCGCCGCCTGTCGGTGCAGGCGGATGTCCATCGCTCTCCTAACGGCCGTCGTGTGTGCTCTCGTTCGGCTTCTCCTGTTGAGACACTGGAATCCGTTGCCCGGTACGTAGTTGCTGGGACACCTGTCTCTTTAAGTCAGAAGCGTAAGCCTGGCTCCTCTCCTTCCTCTTCCCCGGCGGGTAAGAAGGCTTCGCTTTCTTCCTTAGCTCCTACTTCTGGCTCTGTTGCTCCTTCCCCTCCCGTTTCAGTGGTTGCGCCCCCTGTTCCTGCTATGGAGGTTTCTTTGGCCCCTGCTTCCCTCTCGGTTGCTGCTCTTGCTGGGGTGCGCTCCCCTCTTTCTACTCCCCCTCTTCCTACTCCCCCTCTTCCTACTGCTGTCCTTGACTGCTCCTCTCCGTTGTCTCCTCCTCTTCCTCCTCCTCCTCCGGACCCCGCCCGCCCACCTCTGATCTGTTCTCCCGTTTCCTTCCCTCCGTCTTTGCTCAGTTTACCCATGCCCCCTACCCCTGACTTTGCTGACCCTGATCCCGACCCTGATATTCTTTAACGTGCTCTGTTGCTCTTTCGCCTTTGTTTCTTCCTTGTTCTCTGTTTTTGTCCTTTCTCTTCCCGTCGTTGTCCATTCTTCAATGGAACGTTCGAGGTTATTACGCCAATTTCCTCGAACTCCAACTTCTGATTTCGCGGTTTTCGCCCCTTTGTGTCTGTCTCCAGGAGCCAATGCTTGGTGCTCGTCCTGGTCGTTTTCGTGGCTATTCCTTTCTCTCCCCCCCCCCAGCCATTGCTGGGGCTTCTAATTCTTCTGCTCTCTTGATTCGTGCAGATGTTCCCTTTGTTCCTTTACTTTTTCCTTCGCCTCTCCATTGTTCTGCTGCTCGTATCTTTGTGGGGAAATGGTACACAGTTTGTTCCATTTATCTCCCCCCGAGTGTCCCGCTCTCTCTTCCTGATTTGAAACACCTCCTAGACTCCTTGCCGGAGCCTGTGCTCCTGCTGGGTGACTTCAATTGTCGTCATTCTCTTTGGGGTGACGTTCTGACGAATACCCGGGGTCGCCTCCTTGAGCCGTTTCTCCTATCTTCTTCCCTGTCTCTTCTGAATTCTGGTGAGCCCACTCATTTGGACTCTCGGACTCGCACCCTTTCTTGTCTTGATCTTTCTCTCTGCTCTTCTTCTCTTTACTTAGATTTCACGTGGCAGGTTCTTGATGACCTCCATGGAAGTGATCATTTCCCCATCCTTGTTTCCTTTTTCTCTTTTCGCCCTTCCCTCTCTTTCCCTAGGTGGCAGTTTGCTAAGGCAGACTGGACCCTATTTACCCTCAGTGCTGCTCTCTCTGACCTCTCCCTTCTGCCTCTCTCTCGCGCTCTCCTCCTTTTTCATGACACTGTCTTCAACGCTGCCCTCCGCTCTATTCCTCGCTCTTCCTCTCGGGGTCCACGGAAGTGCGTTCCCTGGTGGAATGCGGACTGTGCTCGGGCTGTCCGCTGTAAGCGTGCAGCCTGGAAGAGGCACCGCCGTAGGCAGACGACCGATTCTTTTCTTTTCTTTCGGAAAGCGAGTGCGGTGGCCCGTAGGGCCATCCGTACGGCTAAACGTGAATGTTGGGCATCTTATGTCTCAACAATTACGTCCGAAACCCCTCTGGCCCAGATCTGGAAGCGTATCCGCAAGATAGCGGGTAAGTTCGTTCCCGATGTTTCACCGGTCCTTCACCTCCATGATACTCTTGTGGCGGACCCGTTGCAGGTCGCTTCCGAACTGGGTTCCCACTTTTCTTCTGTTAGCTCTGGTCTTCATCTTCCCCAATCTTTCCTTCTTCGTAAACCTGTCCTTGAGTCTCGTCCTTTAGATTTCTGCACTCATCTTCAGCTTCCCTATAATGATCCCTTCTCTCTCTCTGAACTTCGTTCTGCTCTGGCCCTCTGCGGTTCTACGGCGGCGGGCTCCGATGGTATTCATTATGAGATGCTTCGCCATCTCCCTCCGAGCACGTCTCAGTATTTACTGAGTCTGTATAATCGGATCTGGGAGTCGTCGTCAGTCCCTGAGGACTGGCTCGATGCCGTTGTCCTCCCTGTTCGCAAACCGGGGTCTCTGGGTACTTCCCCTAAGGACTTTCGCCCTATTGCTCTCACAAGTTGTGTCTGCAAACTTTTTGAACGTATGGTTAACGTTCGTCTGATGTGGTTCCTGGAACACCATCACCTCCTCTCCCCTTCTCAATTTGGTTTCCGCAAGTGCCGCAGCACGACAGATGTCCTGGTGAACTTGGAGGTCTATATTCGTACTGCTTTTGCTGCGAAGACCTCCGTTGTTGCCGTCCTTTTTGACCTGGAAAAGGCTTACGCCACCACTTGGCGTTATCATATCCTATCTCAACTTCATTCTTTTGGCCTTCGTGGTCATCTCCCTCTCTTTCTCCGCAGCTTCCTCTCTCGTCGTTCCTTTCGGGTGCGCCTTGGTACCGCTCTCTCTCCCTCTTTTCAGCAATACGAAGGTGTGCCCCAGGGTAGTGTTCTGAGCACTACTCTTTTTCTGGTTGCCCTCAATGGTCTTCTTTCCTCTCTTCCTTCTGGTGTCTTCTCCGCTCTCTATGTCGATGATCTTACCCTTTGTTGTCAGGGTGATGATTCGCCTCTCCTTCAACGCCGGCTTCAACTTGCAATTGATGCCGTGTCGTCTTGGGCCACTGATCATGGCTTCAAGTTCTCTACTTCTAAGACTTGTGCCATGACATTTACGCGGAAACGGGTTGTTCTTCGTCCCTCTTTGTCTCTTTATGGTCATCCCCTTGAATACAAAGATTCCGCGAAGCTTTTGGGGTTATTCCTTGACACTCGTTTGTCTTGGTCTCCCCATATCTCTTACCTCCGTGTTGAGTGCTCTAAGGCCCTTACCCTCCTTCGGGTCTTGTCCCATACTTCTTGGGGGGCAGATAGGCGCACTCTCCTTGCTTTGCATTCTTCTCTCGTCCTGTCTAAGCTCGATTATGGTTGCCCTGCTTACTCGTCTGCTTCTCCTTCTACTCTTCGCCGTCTTGATGCTTTGCACCATACTGGGTTGCGCCTCAGTTCTGGTGCCTTTCGTTCGACTCCCGTCCTTAGCTTGTATGTTGACACTGGCTTCCTGTCTCTCCAGGACCGCCGTGATCGCTACTGTCTTCGCTATCTTGCGCGGTCCTTGCAACATCCTTCCTCTCGCCTCTGTCGTGCTTTAACTTTTACCCCTCCTGCGGTTCCTGTTCCTCTTCACCACCTCCCTCTTTCTGTCCGGTTATCTCGCCTGCAGGATTCTCTTTCCGTTCGTATTTCTGATGTTTCTCCTCGTGTTGTTCCTTCTTTGCCCCCGTGGAGGGTCCCTCTTCCGCGGTTTTGTACTTCCTTGACCCGTATCACTAAAGCTTTTACCCCTCCTACGGTTCTAAAACGCCTTTTCCTCGAGCACTTTTCTTCTCACTCCCGCTCCGTTTCTGTCTTCACCGATGGGTCTAAGTCAGCGGACGGTGTTGGCTACTCTGTTGTTTTTCCTGATCGCACTTATATGTGTCGCTTGCCTCCGGAGACTAGCATCTTTACAGCGGAACTTTATGCTATTCTCTATGCTCTTCGTCTCCTACTTTCTCGTTGTCAGTCTTCCTTTGTAGTTGTTGTTGACTCTCGTAGTGCCCTCATGGCTCTCGGGTCCTTTAATCCAGTTCATCCAGTGGTTGTCGAGATCCAGCATTGGCTGTTTCTCGTTCATAGTAAATTTAAGTCGGTTGAGTTTTGTTGGGTTCCCAGCCATATTGGTGTGTCTTTAAATGAGCGTGCGGATGCTGCCGCCAAGGAGGCTGTCCGCTCTTGTCCCATCTCTCGTAAGGGCATTCCGTATTCCGACTTTTACCCGGTTATCCATTCCTCAGTCCTTACCCGTTGGCGGGCTTCTTGGTTGTCTGTTACTGGTAACAAGCTACGTACTCTTAAATGTTGTGTTTCCTCGTGGCAGTCCTCCTTCCACCGTAACCGGCGGTGGGAAACAGCTCTGGCGAGGTTGCGTCTTGGCCATACTCGCTTAACCCATGGTCACTTGATGGAGCGCCGCCCTGCTCCTTATTGTCCTAGTTGCATTGTCCCTCTTACGGTCGTGCATGTCCTTCTTGAATGTCCTGACTTCCAGGACGAGCGTATGTCTTGCTTTCCGACCGCCCCTCGCGGTCACCTGTCCCTCGATAGAATTCTTGGTGACTCGGATACTTTTGATATCGTTCGCCTTATGCGTTTTTGTTCTCGTATTGGCATCCTTGGTGATATTTAGCGCCCTCTGATTATTTTGCGTATTTGATGGTGCTACATAGCCTTCCCGGTTTGGTGCCTTCTTTTGATAATTACTTACTTACTTGACTTCATTTCAACACATATTGACTTACAATTTTCACATATTCAAGTACGAATCCCAAGCAATGTTTGTTAAACATATAAGAAAATTCAATAATTAGAAGTACCGTATTCATTGTCGATAACTTTAACTTCATTTATCTCTATAAAAAAAATTCAACTTTGAGACAGATTAAAAAATTATATTTCTGACCGATTCTCATCATGTTTACATATTCTGTGCAAAGTTCTTAGTTCTAAGGTGTTCTAATGGTCGTTTAGTCATAAAGCCTTAAAGTTTGGAATTCCTCATTTTTGACATCTAAATTATGCACATATTTGGATGGTCACATTGAAAAAATATTTTACGGTAAACTATATTCATATGATATTTTTCCCTGAGGAACATGAACGTTATATGCCATTCTGAGCCCATAATGAATAAAATAAAAATTGGGTGCGTTTTAATATTTTTATAGTTTATCTGACTTTCTTTTTTGTTTTTGTTTCTTAGGTTTTTTCTCTTCATAGTATGATGCTGATCCATTAGGAAAAGTTGTAGCAGTTACCATCAAGATATTATTCACAAAAAATATTTAGTATGTTTGAGGAAGTTTCAGTACACAGTCACTGGGTCCGTTAAATTACATTCGCTAGAAAGGCGATGAATTAGGGTTGACATGATAGAGGTCTACAATTGGTTGAATGGGCATAACAAAGAGGATATTAATAAGGTATTAAAGTATCAACACTAATTAGAAAACGAAACAATGTTTATAAATTGGATAAGTTTAGATTTAGAAAAGACCTGAGTAAGTACTGGTTCGGTAACAGGGTTGTTGATTTGAGGACCCAAATACCATGTAACATAATAGAAGAAGAAGGATCCCTTGATTGTTTCAAGCGTAGGTTAGACATATATATATGAATGAGATTGGGTGGTTATGAATAGGAGCTGCCTCGTATGGGAAAATAGGCCTACTGAAGTTACTCACATTCTTATGTTATTATGTTCTGATTAGTGAGTTTTTAGTTCCGATATGAAGTGAAGGTGCAGCATAGTATTTTTAGTACTGGAAGCAGGTTCAGGATGAAAGAGTTCATCAGGATTCAGGATGAATTTTGGTTTAAGAATAGGCACATTATGGTAAAATTTAAGTGATAATCAAGGCGAAAGAAGGACTAAAAATATAGTATTTTTAGTATTATAAATATAGTAATAATAATCGTGCTTACAAACACATACTCACACGACCAGACAAGTTGAGGTTAGGGTCACGTGGCGGCTGCTCCAAGAGGATGTCCCAACCATACAACAAAGATGTGATGAACCTCGCCACACGCCTTCCTGAGATCCAGTGCCAGGCTCTCTGCAGCGCCCACAGTGTCACGCCCCACCCCACCACGCTCGCCATCACAGACACCCACACAACACCTGCACAATACACAACATAATTCCAGAAAGCATATATCTGTACTCTTTGTTACATAGCAAAGAAAATGAAATACATTAATCATGTTCTCAATATTGGAGAACTATCTGATTTACCTGATGGCCATCATTATTTAGTGGCCACGACGGAGATAGAAAGCCGCCGGTTTGTCAAAGGTTCTGGCCATTTTTCCAGAGAATGATTTCCAACTTGATTTCTAACTGCAGTAATATCTTTGTATTTACGGATTCGACGGGAAGGCAGTTCCATAGGTTTCTAACACTGTGGGCGAAAAAGTATCTCCTATTTCTAGACTATATTGTGACGTTGAGCTTGAAGCTGTTGCCCTTTGTATGTTACATCTGACCATTTAAAGAAGTGGCCTGGATTAATATCATCCAACTTGTCAAATATTGTAAAAGTTTCTATGAGTTCTGGTCTGACATGTCTTGTTTGTAGTGTTGTTAGTCCTGTGATTCTCAATCATTCCATGTATGACAGTCGGTATAGTTCTGGGATGATTATTGTTGCTATAGGTCGTAATTTCTCCAAGGCAAATACTTCCTTCAGAAGATAAGGTCTTCATGCGTTGATTGCTTTGCTTTAATCTGAATTGGAGTGCACCAGAGATCTGTACAATTAAATAATTACTTTATATTCCTTGAGGTCAAACGTTCGTTTGACTGTTCCTAGGGTGCGGTTGGCTTTTTTTTTACCAGAGCTCCCATTTGTTTTGCAACTTTCAATAACTGGTGGATTTTGATTAATAGATACTTTTCGTCTTCAATCTCCTGGACCTAGATTCTCGAAGCTCCATATATTTCTTCGTAAGTAGGTTTGCTACGAAGGTTCCTAAGTATGCACTAAGAAGATGCTTACGTGCAATTCAGGAAGATATTCTTACGAAGATATTTGGGTTTTGGGCCTGATTCACCTGCATGCCGGCAGAGTTCACTACGTTGTTTCGTTTGGCCAATCAGAGAGCAGGCAACATTCTTCATCTTGAAGATTTAGCCAATCACGACGCTGGCTTATCGGAGCTCACCTGCCCCCGGTCGGAGCCAAGCGGACAGCACGCTGGACTTGTGTTCCTGTGGTCCTGGGTTCGATCCTAGGCGCCGGCGAGAAACAATGGGTAGAGTTTCTTTCACCCTATGCCCCTGTTACCTAGCAATAAAATAGGTACCTGGGTGTTAGTCAGCTGTCACGGGCTGCTTCCTGGGGGTGGAGGCCTGGTCGAGGACCGGGCCGCGGGGGACACTTAAAAAAAAAAGCCCCGAAATCATCTCAAGATAACCCCCTATTTACTTCGAATTTTCTTATAAAATTAGTATATTTCGAAGTAAAACCCAAAACTATGTTTTTTCAACTTCTATAGCCAGCACCGACACCGACTTCGCCTCGAAGACGACAGAAAGCCGGCGGCTTATTAAAGAACCCGCCAATTGTCTTAATGATATTTTTTAGCTGGAATTTGGCCTTTACAGCTTCAGGGGGAATGGCGGTTCCATTTGGTTATAACCCTCTTGGTGGGAAAAAACATCTGTTTTCAGTCCTACTTGAGAGGATATGCTCTCCAACAATATATCTGTGATTTACCTGTTATCAGTGATTCATACCAAATGGTTTGAGGTACTTTGAGCTCTGTAATTACTTCATACACTCAGGAATATTGGAAGATATTCTTGTGCTGCACCCAGATTTTGCCAGTGGGGGCTAATAGATCAGCCTTACATATTTTGTTCTCTCCTGATTCCATGTATAACTGGCTGTCCTGTGAGGTGGGGATGTTGAATGAGCTTGTAGCTGGTTTTTGATCTACACAGTGTGGTCCTTCATACAGAATAGGGACGCAGTACATTGCTGTGTATACCTATTCATGTTAAAAAAAATATTGTTTGAGAGGCGTCTTGTAGAAACTGGTAAGAGTAATTATAATATAATGTTGCCATGATTTAGTACTTACCTCTTGAGAAAATCATGAAGTTGTTGTTTAGTCAGAGTTGATTTTTTTTTGTATTGAGGCTGTATTTTCTCCCATGTATGCCTAACCATCCTGTGAGATGGGAGTATTAGATGAACTTATAGCTAGTTTTTTTATCTACACTGTGTAATCTTCCATGTAGAATAGGATAGCAGCACATTGCTATGTATACCTAAGCTTCTTAATATAAAAAAATCAGTAATAAAGTTTTTATTAATACCAGTATTATACTTATTAAATGATGTTAACCATAGATCATTAAGATCTCATGTTGATAAGTAATAGTCATATTTCTTTTGAATCATTCATTGAATTGTGCATTATGTCTCAATTTTTCACTTCAATGGAAATACTGTTCAGTACAAAAAGATGGGATAAAAATAAACCAGTAATATTTCTTTCATTTTATTTTTTTTAAATAACTGCATCAATATTTTTACAGCTTTGATATTCCCAGGTTCAAATTTAATCTGTGTAAACACTATGCAAATAAAGGGACCTAGTCCATGGAACTCACTCCCTAATGAGTTGAAAAGCTGTCCAACTTTTGCATCATTTAAAAACAAAAACAAAAAGTACCTAATTTCATCTTCATAGTTTCCTACATTTTGCTTTATTCAAAATTCTATGTTTGCCTGTTACGAACCCGATTCCATCGTCGGAGCCTGGAGCAGCGACGTCAATGCCATCTGTGAGTCCGTTCCCGAAACCCTCCACAACATGGAATACGCCATCTATTGGTGGCAGGATAATACCAGCAAGAGGTGCTTGATTCCTGTCAGGGTCAGCTCGAGAGGTAGCTGTTGCTGACCTCTGGTGAGGTGGGGCCTAGAAAATCAGCGGCATCTATTGTAGGAGTTGTCAGAGTCCGTAAGTGGTATTTCCTAGTGTCCCATGTACTGACCAGTTTACTAATGACGAGTCTGTATCCACAGAGGCGACGTAGGGCTGCTGTGGTACAAGGACAGTCAGTCTACCCAGGGCATCCAATATCTCTCTACTCCCTTCTGCTTTACGGAAGCAGTGAGCCGCTGCCAAAGAGGAACTGTGTAGTGTTCTACTGTCTGCCTGTGAAGTGGCAGTGACAGAATTCTGCGTATCCCGGGACTGGCTAGAGGAAGAGACGACTGACAGTGAGGTGCTATGGAGGAGTGTAACTAGCTAGTTGCAAGAAGCTCCTGCCAGGGGTTCGCTACCCTTGTATTTGTTCGTGTAGAGGCCCAGCAGCACGAGGCTGATGTTCTCTGCCAGCACCAGGCTGGAGAGTTATTGTGGGCGTTCACAAGGAGCACCTAGTGAGACTGTGAATAGGCTGGCTGATGTGCTTTAATATACTTACTAATCTCTCTCATCTCATTTTTTTCTTGCAATATACCTGTTATCATTTTATAAATTTTGCTACTACAGTATTTACCTACCTAAAATTATCTTTTAGATTAAGGACCTGCTGAAATGCTGCGCGTATTAGTTTCTTTACAAGAATGTAAACGCCATGCTATGTATCCTCAGAAGCCCAATGTACCTTCTTGTATGTGTATGTGTGTGTATATATATATATATATATATATATATATATATATAATATATATAATATAATATATATAATATATAATATATATATATATAATATAATATATATAATATATAAATAAATTACTTATTGTTACACACAGTCAAATTGTGTAACAGGAAGTGGTCTTGGACCCCTACTTCCCCCTCTCTTTTTTTAACAGGTCATAATAGTCCATACAGTCATAATTATAGGTTTAAGTATTCAACGAGAGAAGTTTTTGAAGTTTTTACCCTTCTTACCTAACATCATTTGTGCAGTGGGGCATTTGGTGATAGTGAATGCTCCCACCAGCCACCTTCTCTCATATTTCATGTTCACCAGTGTTTATTTATTTAATAACTACTATAATATATTATATATTAATCTTGTATAATATCAAGGTATAATATCTTGTATAATCAAGGTATAATATCTTGCTATTATAAAACTAATTCTAATATCATAAAATACATATTTACTCTAAGGTTCAAGCAGAGAATGCATATATAACTAACATGAAGGACTCCTCTTCACGAGATTCGCCAACTAAAATCTCTTGTTTATATTAAAATCGACCCTCCGTGTTGTGAAGTAGAGAAAAATTGAATTATATCCAGTTTACGTAAAGCTACGAGTGGTCGAGGGCAACCTTAGGCGATGGAGCAAACTTACGAAGGTTTTCCTTCTTACTGTGCTTACCTGAATACCGACGTAGCCGCTAAGAAGAAAAACATTTGTAAGCTGCTCTGTGAATCTGGCCCCTGCATTATAAGACAGTATATAACATAGCAGTCAACAAGTAACTAGATCTCTGTCAAGAAGATTTGACAGTTCTCAGGATGTGTATTTTAGTGTACCATAAAATGTTTTACAATTTTCTTTTAACTCAATAGGAGAAAACTTGAAATAATGGGCGAATTTTCTGTACAAATTTCACTTTCCGATATGACAATCAGAAGTGAAATGGAATAAAAAAATTCATATCGAAAGAAATATGAGTTATAAATTCTATTTTAATATTTTCAATAATTTTAACCATTATTTACAACCATTAGAAGCAACTACATCATAAGACTAGAATCTGCATCACCACTGTTTGCAAGTATTGGTACAGTTGAGGGAAAAGTATTTCTTAACCCCCCTGCAGTTCTTGGAACGTGCAAAATGGTATCGCAACATTTGTTGTTGAAATAGTAGTGGGTTAGATTATAAATTAATATGATTTTTGTAATGACGAGTCTCATTTGTCAAAACATCATACACAAGTTTACAAAATTCACTCTGCCATCGATAGTAAAATACAAAAGTGCAGCATATCAAAATCAATATATGAAGATTAGTGAACATGGGAGATGGCTCTACTTTTGTGCTAAGAGTTTATTGAACTTTCATGTAAACGATATAATGTATAATTTTATATATTGCCATTTGGCTTTAGAGGGGAGATGACATGATTTCACACACAAACCTTTTATTAATTTTGAAATTGGTTTGCAACAAGTTACAATTGTAAATATAGTTAATGTACTTTATTAGACAAAACGTAACAGGACCTAATTACACCCCAATAATCATACTTAATAGTATATATTCTTGATCAAATAATTACAAGAGACAGATAGACACTCTTCAAGTATGGTAGACATGTGCAACATCCTATCATTGTGGGGAATTTCCCAGCCGGTAATTATAATATTTATATAAATTAATTAAATTTAAATTTACATGATATTACTTAGTGGACTGTAGTTATGAAATGGATTGTATGGAAATTAATTCATCTACTGGGTGTTATCCGCTCCACATAAATTGCGGGTTTAAATACGTAGTTTATATCCCAAGCTCCAATAGAAAATAACGATAACTACTAAATTATTATCTGGGTTAGTTTGCTATTAAATATTAGTATATAAGAAACTGCAGCTTAGCTGTCAGAGGTGAGCAGTAGATTCTCCAGTCATACAACCATCCTGAACTAATGAGCCAAAGAGTATCCTCAAATGTTGTGGCATCCAGACACATCTGGGTGGGAAAGAATTCGTGGCTGCTATCTCCACTTCCTCGAGGCTATCTGTAAAAAAATATACAGTAATACTCATAACAAAACTCAGAGTCATATGAGCAGAAGGAGAGGATTAATTTGACAATGAATGCTCACCCGTTTTATTTGGGTAGCTCACAGTCTAACTGCTTGTACGATAGCACTTGTGATCACTTAACTTAAACTGCAAACGGGTAAAGAGGCACTACCTATGTTTGTGGAAGGTCTGCAGGACTCTCTTAAGCATGTCCTTGGCTAGCTATGGAGGACACAATTATGGTGTCTTATACAGCAGGCAGCGGTACGTCCATTCATCTCTAGAACCATATGCTTACTGACGCTTTCCCTAGCGTGCCGCTCCTCCTCCTTCTAATACGTTATAGACTTGTACAGTTTAGGCTAACTTAGTTATCAGCTAGGAAAGGAAGACTTCAGTTAATTGATATTTAATATTATATTATATTCAGTCTTTAATGAATACTTTGTTTAGTATTTCAACATAAAAACTGGAAGTATTATGCTTTCATTAAGGGGAATATGAGGTACTGGACTGCTTGGCTGAGTCAATACCTTCCCACAGTTGCCAGAAAATCTCTCAGTACTCTCTTTTTGACAGGTTTAGTTGGTATTAATATCGTTAGTAATTACCTGACATAACTCATTTTAATTAGGTATGTGTGGGGTTTAGTAATTGTTGTCAAAATTTCCAACATAATTCCGGGGGAGAAAAACGCGGGTTGGAGTCCACTGTTTAGGACTGACATACACTGATACTTCCCCTCGAAATGATAAATTTAACGTTAGTTTAGTAACATATCCGTACTCTTGTTCATACCGTACTGATGTCCCATATTGGAGTTGCAAGTGTTGAATACCTGTAAGTGTTTTACTTTCCTGCTAACTCAGTATCTCTGAATCTATTCAGAGTTATAGTACTGTCTTAAGTTTTATTTGACATTGTTGTGCTGCAGTCCATTTCGGATGCATATTCTTTTCTGGAGGCGTGTTTCTTTCAGGAGGAGTGTTCCTTTCTGGAGTTGCAGGTGTACTTGGGTCTTGAGTGACCTCATTTTCTGCCAACTCTAGAGGAACCAGCTATTCTCAAGTTTTAAGAGTAGTGATGCCTCAGCACATGATTTGCACTATTATTAAAATACCCTGGTGGTCTGAATCAACAGAAATTATTCTACCTATGGGCCACTCTAACTGTGGGGCCGTAACTGTCCACCAGAACAATATTCCCAGGTTTTAATTTAACACTGTTGCAAGGGATACATGCTCCATAATGATATTCTCTCAGAGTAGTTAGATATTCTCGAGTCCACACGTCATTCCACTGACCTATCACTCTGGAAAGGTGCTAGTAGCTTTGGCCCAAGTCACGCCCTCTGACATATGAAGGATCTTCTGGTTCCTCATCCGTTATGGGCACTAGAGGGCTAAGAAGTCCCCCCATACATCAGATGGGATGGACTTAGTGGTTCACGTTGTGAAATATCATCAGAGAGGTAGGTCAACGGTCGGTTGTTGACTTGAGCTTCTATTTCCGTGACAACACCCCCTCCCCGCTCAGCTCGTTGTCGCCGTGTGGGGGCTTAGTGGGCGGGTGCCGGAGTGTGATGCTCCTTGGGACGGTTCTCTGTCCTTTTCTAGCCTTGTGCTCCTGCTGCCGTCCTCTCCAATTCTGCTGGGCATCTTTTCCTTTTCCTTCTGTTTCGTTTTTCTCCCCCCTCTTCTCCTATCTGCTTGCCGTTTCCTACCGACCTTTTGCTCGTTCCCTTGGACTTCTTCTATTTTGACGCCCGGGTGCTTGAGGAGGCATACTCATGCACCCGTAGAACTGCAGTACCCGACGTCGAGAGCGAGGGGAACCTTTTATTGTCAATCCCCACTTCGTCACTGAACCCGATCTCGACGGACTGTCGGTTTCTTAAGGTGGCGTTTGTGGGGCGTATACTCGCGACGCACCCCTAGGAGGCCCCGACAAGATCAGCGATAGCTTCTTGTTGGGTGTCCTGCCTCTAATTGTGGCTCCATGGTGGGTGTGGGGGCACATTCGTGAGTGAATTCTTTCTTTCGTCAAGATGATTACCCCTGCTTCGGCTTCTTCTGGTTTACCTTCTCAGGCTCGTGGGGTGGGCGACCAAGCCCCCGAGTCGGTCCGTATTGGAAGACCGGGCTCTGTAGCCTCCGCTGCATTGGGCCCCGACCTTGCTCCTCCTTTGGCCTCTCTGACTCCTTCCTCTGGCTCCCCTCCCTCCTCTGTGGTTGGGTCGAGCCCCAAGCCCCCAGTGGTGACTACCTCGTCCCCTGGCGTGGCTCCTTCTCTAGTTGTAACTACTGCGCCTTTTAACCCCTCTCTCTCTGGGGGTTCTCACCGCCGTCTTCGTCACGGCCGCCCTCGCTCGATTCCTTCCAGTTCTGCTACCTATCAAGCCTTGTTTGGTCCCGCTTCGTGGGCCAAATATTTTGATCTCCTCCCTCTTGATTCTGCGCCTCCTGACGATTTCTCCCTCCATCGACATCTCATTGATTCCGTGGATGCCTCCATTACTTTCAACCCCACTCGTCTCGGTACACGTGTCGTTGCTGCTCCTTCTCAGGATGCTGCTTCCCGCTTGGCTGCCTTATCCTGCCTTGGCGAGACCCCCGTTCGGGTCTCGAAGAACGTTCAGTTGAATGCCAGTGTTGGCACTATTTTGCTCCTGCCCCATGTTGCGACCGGTGTTCGGGACCTACGCGACTGCCACGACGATATTCGACATATCCTCGCTGCCCAGGGCCATTCTATTCTCCAGGTGGACACGTTTACTCGTCCCCCTCGTGGTAGTCGCCGTCAACCCCTCCGGGTTGTGAAGATTACCTTTGATGGTAGGACCCTTCCACCCTCTGTCATTCTTGCTGGTGCCAGGTGCTCTGTCCAGGAGTACATTCCTTCTCCTCGGCTCTGCAACAAGTGCTGGAGGTTTGGGCATGGTGCCCTCCGCTGCTCTGGGACTGTCTCTCTCTGTCCTTTGTGTGGTGGCGAAGGTCAATCTAAGTCAGAGTGCGCTTCTCCCCAGGCTCGTTGCCTCAACTGCGGTGAGGCCCATCCTACCTTCTCCCGTGCGTGTGTCCATTACAAGCTTGAGGCAGCCGTCCTCAACTTGAAGCACCGGGAGCGTTTATCTTTTCCTGAGGCGAGGCGCCAGGTTCGCCGGCTCCCGCCTTATGCTAATATCTCTTATGCTCGCGTGTTGCGCTCTTCCTCTCCTCGTCCTTCCCGCCTTCCTCAGACTCACAACCGTTTCCAGGCCTTGGACCCTGATGCGCCCACTGCCCCCTCCTCTGTCCCTTTGGGTTCTCTCCCGAAGGATCCTCCTCCTGGTCCTCTGTCTGGGGTTCCCCTTCCTTCTACCCGGTCTGTCGTGTCTTCTGTGTCTCCTTCCTCGTCCCCCTCCGATCCTCCTTCCCATCCTCTTCCTCCATCTATCGGCTCTCCCCGCCGCCTGTCGGTGCGGGCGGATGTCCATCGCTCTCCTAACGGCCGTCGTGTGTGCTCTCGTTCGGCTTCTCCTGTTGAGACACTGGAATCCGTTGCCCGGTACGTAGTTGCTGGGACACTGGTCTCTTTAAGTCAGAAGCGTAAGCCTGGCTCCTCTCCTTCCTCTTCCCCGGCGGGTAAGAAGGCTTCGCTTTCTTCCTCAGCTCCTCCTTCTGGCTCTGTTGCTCCTTCCCCTCCCGTTTCAGTGCTTGCGCCCCCTGTTCCTGCTATGGAGGTTTCTTTGGCCCCTGCTTCCCTTTCGGTTGCTGCTCTTGCTGGGGTGCGCTCCTCTCTTTCTACTCCCCCTCTTCCTGCTGCTGTCCTTGACTGCTCCTCTCCGTTGTCTCCTCCTCCTCCTCCTCCTCCTCCTCCTCCTCCGGACCCTGCCCGCCCACCTCTGATCTGTTCTCCCGTTTCCTTCCCTCCGTCTTTGCTCAGTTTACCCATGCCCCCTAACCCTGACTTTGCTGACCCTGATCCCGACCCTGATATTCTTTAACGTGCTCTGTTGGTCTTTCGCCTTTGTTTCTTCCTTGTTCTCTGTTTTTGTCCTTTCTCTTCTCGTCGTTGTCCATTCTTCAATGGAACGTTCGAGGTTATTACGCCAATTTCCTCGAACTCCAACTTCTGGTTTCGCGGTTTTCGCCCCTTTGTGTCTGTCTCCAGGAGCCGATGCTTGGTGCTCGTCCTGGTCGTTTTCGTGGCTATTCCTTTCTCTCCCCCCCCCCCCCCAGCCATTGCTGGGGCTTCTAATTCTTCTGCTCTCTTGATTCGGGCTGATGTTCCCTTTGTTCCTTTACTTTTTCCTTCGCCTCTCCATTGTTCTGCTGCTCGTATCTTTGTGGGGAAATGGTACACAGTTTGTTCCATTTATCTCCCCCCGAGTGTCCCGCTCTCTCTTCCTGATTTGAAACACCTCCTAGACTCCTTGCCGGAGCCTGTGCTCCTGCTGGGTGACTTCAATTGTCGTCATTCTCTTTGGGGTGACGTTCTGACGAATACCCGGGGTCGCCTCCTTGAGCCGTTTCTCCTCTCTTCTTCCCTGTCTCTTCTGAATTCTGGTGAGCCCACTCATTTGGACTCTCGAACTCGCACCCTTTCTTGTCTTGATCTTTCTCTCTGCTCTTCTTCTCTTTACTTAGATTTCACATGGCAGGTTCTTGATGACCTCCATGGTAGTGATCATTTCCCCATCCTTGTTTCCTTTTTCTCTTTTCGCCCTTCCCTCTCTTTCCCTAGGTGGCAGTTTGCTAAGGCGGACTGGACCCTATTTTCCCTCAGTGCTACTCTCTCTGACCTCTCCCTTCTGCCCCTCTCTCGCGCTCTCCTCCTTTTTCATGACACTGTCTTCGACGCTGCCCTCCGCTCTATTCCTCGCTCTTCCTCTCGGGGTCCACGGAAGTGCGTTCCCTGGTGGAATGCGGACTGTGCTCGGGCTGTCCGCTGTAAGCGTGCAGCCTGGAAGAAGCACCGCCGTAGGCAGACGACCGATTCTTTTCTTTTCTTTCGGAAAGCGAGTGCGGTGGCCCGTAGGGCCATCCGTACGGCTAAACGTGAATGTTGGGCATCTTATGTCTCGACAATTACGTCCGAAACCCCTCTGGCCCAGATCTGGAAGCGTATCCGCAAGATAGCGGGTAAGTTCGTTCCCGATGTTTCACCCGTCCTTCACCTCCATGATACTCTTGTGGCGGACCCGTTGCAGGTCGCTTCCGAACTGGGTTCCCACTTTTCTTCTGTTAGCTCTGGTCTTCATCTTCCCCAATCTTTCCTTCTTCGTAAACCTGTCCTTGAGTCTCGTCCTTTAGATTTCTGCACTCATCTTCAGCTTCCCTATAATGATCCCTTCTCTCTCTCTGAACTTCGTTCTGCCCTGGCCCTCTGCGGTTCTACGGCGGCGGGCTCCGATGGTATTCATTATGAGATGCTTCGCCATCTCCCTCCGAGCACGTCTCAGTATTTACTGAGTCTGTATAATCGGATCTGGGAGTCGTCGTCAGTCCCTGAGGACTGGCTCGATGCCGTTGTCCTCCCTGTTCGCAAACCGGGGTCTCTGGGTACTTCCCCTAAGGACTTTCGCCCTATTGCTCTCACAAGTTGTGTCTGCAAACTCTTTGAACGTATGGTTAACGTTCGTCTGATGTGGTTCCTGGAACACCATCACCTCCTCTCCCCTTCTCAATTTGGTTTCCGCAAGTGCCGCAGCACGACAGATGTCCTGGTGAACTTGGAGGTCTATATACGTACTGCTTTTGCTGCGAAGACCTCCGTTGTTGCCGTCCTTTTTGACCTAGAAAAGGCTTACGACACCACTTGGCGTTATCATATCCTATCTCAACTTCATTCTTTTGGCCTTCGTGGTCATCTCCCTCTTTCTCCGCAGCTTCCTCTCTCGTCGTTCCTTTCGGGTGCGCCTTGGTACCGCTCTCTCTCCCTCTTTTCAGCAATACGAAGGTGTGCCCCAGGGTAGTGTTCTGAGCACTACTCTTTTTCTGGTTGCCCTCAATGGTCTTCTTTCCTCTCTTCCTTCTGGTGTCTTCTCCGCTCTCTATGTCGATGATCTTACCCTTTGTTGTCAGGGTGATGATTCGCCTCTCCTTCAACGCCGGCTTCAACTTGCGATTGATGCCGTGTCGTCTTGGGCCACAGGTCATGGCTTCAAGTTCTCTACTTCTAAGACTTGTGCCATGACTTTTACGCGGAAACGGGTTGTTCTTCGTCCCTCTTTGTCACTTTATGGTCATCCCCTTGAATACAAAGATTCCGCGAAGCTTTTGGGGTTATTCCTTGACACTCGTTTGTCTTGGTCTCCCCATATCTCTTACCTCCGTGTTGAGTGCTCTAAGTCCCTTACCCTCCTTCGGGTCTTGTCCCATACTTCTTGGGGGGCAGATAGGCGCACTCTCCTTGCTTTACATTCCTCTCTCGTCCTGTCTAAGCTCGATTATGGTTGCCCTGCTTACTCGTCTGCTTCTCCTTCTACTCTTCGCCGTCTTGATGCTTTGCACCATACTGGGTTGCGCCTCAGTTCTGGTGCCTTTCGTTCGACTCCCGTCCTTAGCTTGTATGTTGACACTGGCTTCCTGTCTCTCCAGGACCGCCGTGATCGCTACTGTCTTCGCTATCTTGCGCGGTCCTTGCAACATCCTTCCTCTCGTCTCTGTCGTGCTTTAACTTTTACCCCTCCTGCGGTTCCTGTTCCTCTTCACCACCTCCCTCTTTCTGTCCGGTTATCTCGCCTACAGGATTCTCTTTCCGTTCGTATTTCTGATGTTTCTCCTCGTGTTGTTCCTTCTTTGCCCCCGTGGAGGGTCCCTCTTCCGCGGTTTTGTACATCCTTGACTCGTATCACTAAAGCTTTTACCCCTCCTACAGTTCTAAAACGCCTTTTCCTCGAGCACTTTTCTTCTCACTCCCGCTCCGTTTCTGTCTTCACCGATGGGTCTAAGTCAGCGGACGGTGTTGGCTACTCTGTTGTTTTTCCTGATCGCACTTATATGTGTCGCTTGCCTCCGGAGACTAGCATCTTTACAGCGGAACTTTATGCTATTCTCTATGCTCTTCGTCTCCTGCTTTCTCGTTGTCAGTCTTCCTTTGTGGTTGTTGTTGACTCTCGTAGTGCCCTCATGGCTCTCGGGTGCTTTAATCCAGTTCATCCGGTAGTTGTCGAGATCCAGCATTGGCTGTTTCTCGTTCACAGTAAATTTAAGTCGGTTGAGTTTTGTTGGGTTCCCAGCCATATTGGTGTGTCTTTAAATGAGCGTGCGGATGCTGCCGCTAAGGAAGCTGTCCGCTCTTGTCCCATCTCTCGTAAAGGCATTCCGTATTCCGACTTTTACCCGGTTATCCATTCCTCAGTCCTTACCCGTTGGCAGGCTTCTTGGTTGTCTGTTACTGGTAACAAGCTACGTACTCTTAAATGTTGTGTTTCCTCGTGGCCGTCCTCCTTCCACCGTAACCGGCGGTGGGAAACAGCTCTAGCGAGGTTGCGTATTGGCCATACTCGCTTAACCCATGGTCACTTGATGGAGCGCCGCCCTGCTCCTTATTGTCCTAGTTGCATTGTCCCTCTTACGGTCGTGCATGTCCTTCTTGAATGTCCTGACTTCCAGGACGAGCGTGTGTCTTGCTTTCCGACCGCCCCTCGCGGTCACCTGTCCCTCGATAGAATTCTTGGTGACTCGGATACTTTTGATATCGTTCGCCTTATGCGTTTTTGTTCTCGTATTGGCATCCTTGGTGATATTTAGCGCCCTCTGATTATTTTGCGTATTTCATGGTGCTACATAGCCTTCCCGGTTTGGTGCCTTCTTTTGATAATTACTTACTTCCGTGACAACAGTTTGGAGCACTTGTAGTTTGACTTTTTGTGACGGCAGAGAGCCTTTCTTAGGCAACATTTTACCGTCCCTATCATCTGTTCATAGAATCCTCCATGCCATGGTGCTCTGGGAGGGATAAACTTCCAGTGGCACTCGTTTTGTTTGAGGGCAGCATGTACCTTTGGGTGATTCCATATTTCTCACAGACAGGTCTCCCCCTGCCACCAAGTTGGACCCATTGTCTGAAATTATCAACTTCGGGCAGGATCGAAGGGCAGCAAACCTGGGGAATGCCTGTAAGAGTACCTCAGCACTCATATCGGGAGTCACTTCTACGTGTACTCCCCTGGTGGTTTCACAAGTGAGGAGGCAAATGCATGCTTTCACTGGAACCTTGGCCTTGGTGCCTGTAAGGGTTAATGCTCCTGCGTAGGAGCATTAACTGTAGGAGCTGGGGTAACTAGATTACCCTAGTGGTCTCAAAAGGACGAAGGTGGACAACTCATTTTCTAGGGAGTGGTGGAGGTTCTGGATAAGGACACACATGAGCGTCATACCTCCAGCAGATTACACTAAATTTATGATAGACTTTACAGTCTGACGACCTTGAGGAAGCCAGAACTGTTGCCTTAGGTCGGTGAAAGTATCTAGTACTTCACCATGTAAGGTGCCGTGCTTGTGTTTGTGTAACACAATTAGCCAGCTGATGATGTGGTGTCAGAGAAGAAACATTGGGTTCTTTACATCCAAATTTATGTTGGCATGTTCCATGCGTTCTCCACACCTTAGTACATTTTTATTGTCTGCGTCAAAACCAGAGAACCAGATCTTTTATTAATTTTCAGAGATGTTTTCATAATCCTTCTCATACGTTTCAGTCGACTGGGTCATGCTTAACCCAGTACTTTAATGGACTAGGAAATTGGTGTTTGATTCCATTCTGTTTGGGAAATCAAATACTACTTGTGTTACACATAGTAATTTACTTAATTCAAAGTGCTGACTAGGACCAATTGCCAGAGTCCGAGGTGGTTCTGATTTCTCAGTGTGAACAGTGGCATTGGTCTCTATGACTTATGGCTTTTGTTTTTGCCACTGGTCACCGACTAGCCACTGAGATCCATTGAACCACATTTCGTCTCTGGCTAATTGCCTTAACATCAGTCATCTGGGAAGGTAGTCAACTGGATTTTCTCCTTACCCACTGTAAGACTGCCTCATTAATTGCCCATACCACTGTTTCTGTGAAGTCGAAATTATTTAAAGTTTTGGTCAGGTAGTGAGCCAATCTAATACTAGTAGGGCTGTTAATTCTAGTTGTGGCAATGACCGTTTCTTTAACGGTGCCACCCCTAGCTTTAGATGTGAGTAGGGTTGCCTGCTCATTTACCACTAAACAGGTAATAGTGCCATACGCTTTTTCTGAGGCATCACAGAACACATGCAGTTTAATAGGTTGATCAGGTTTTAAAGTGTTACGAGGAAACTTAAGGTTGTTTAGGATGCTTAGATCTGTTGTTAACTGTTACCATTTTTCTAGTAAGGCATTGGGTAGCGGATTATCCCAACCTATTTTATTTTGCCAGCATTCCTGCATAAGCAGTTTACCCTTGATTAATATGTGGCTTACTAGTCCCAAAGGGTCAAATGGTTTACTGACTTCTGATATGGTAAGAGCCGCCACCTAGAGTATTTTGTATGATTTTGCCTCAGACACCTGTCAGATGGAAAAATAACATGGCCGCAGGCATTCAGTGTTCTTCAGTGTATATCTCCCATGCATACGTAGTTGCTATCCAGCCACCGCTCACTGCTCACTTACCATATTATGTGATGTCACCGCCTGCCCCCACATACTTTCACCTCGTGCTCCCTGCATGACTCTGGAGTGTCTGTCTGTTTATATTGTTGCGGTTATTCCTTGCATAGCAGTCGATTCTGCCCGTTCCTTACGTCTTCAATATCTGTATGCTACTACATTATCCGTCAACATCAAGAATCGCCCACAATTTATGCCAAAATTTATTGTCCTGTCTCTCCTTTTCCCCTTCCCACCAGCCTATCTTCCACGAGAGATGCGCACCTGCGACTCGCCGGCTCCAATATACTTCCAGCAAACTACCACTTACACTGCTGGTTCCTCGTCTATGACCCAGCTTCGCGCCAGTATGATGTCACCGCCGGTATATAATCCCTGGCCGAGGCTGTGGTCAACCAGAAACCATCTGGTGCTCTCATACTCACTTGTGTCTTCCCTTACTTTGACGTTCTTACGAACGGTGACGGTTGACATTCAGAGCCTATTGTATAAAGTGTCACATTCACCTTTTGTCAGTAACGTAAATTCACTTGCATATATATTGCTTTTTGATTGTGTTAAGCTAAGTGGTTAAGGGTTTTTTGTCATTTATAGTTTATCATTTTTTTGTAAGATAAGTAAATTTTTGTTAAGTTTTAAGTAAATTTTTGTTAAGTTTTAAGTAAATTTTTGTTAAGTTTTAGGTAATTTTTTAAAGTTTTATTACATTAAATATTTCAGAGTGTTTATTCTCTGTTTTTCACACGCAATTCGTACACTGTAAAGGATTCAGCAACTTTATTTTATTTTGTATCTCTTTTTTTTTATTAATTGGCGTTTTGTACAACATCCGCCAGGATAGTAACTGCACTATTCCAGATTATGTCACAATATGCATATGTGACTAAGTAAAAAAATACTTGCTGTCGTTGTAGAGATACAGCACGTCTGCCAGTACCCGACCGAGTCAAAAACGGTTGTGTCAGGAACGTGTGCCATCCTTTTGAGGTCCTACACCATGTCCCATTGTGAACGAGCATGAGACCGGCTCTCTGCTCACCTATGAAGCTGCTTTCAGAATAATTCATTGTGTTGGGGAACGGGAAGACAGTTTATACATTCAGTTCATGTTAGGATTATATCGAGGTCCTCTCCCCCAAGGGTCGAATAACTGATCCTCCCCAGAATGAAACCCCACCACAATCTGACTAACTCGAGGGTACCTATTTGCTGCTAAGTGAACAGATGCATGAGGTGATAGGAAACGCACTCAACCATTTTTTCCCACCGGGTATTTGAATCTGGAATACTAAATTGTGAGACGAGAATGAGCATAACTACTACCGGAACCCTTATGAGGGAAGGTATGAGAGACTGTTGATGGCCGGCCTTACTGTAAGTGCGGTGTTGTGTTGCTATTAATGGTCTCTCTCTATATGTTGATCTCTGGTCAGCTAGGACTTCTCACCTACTGAACACTCATAATAGGTGGAGACTGGGATACAAGCAGACTCAACAATGTTTACATGTCATTCATGTAATGGTTATTCATGGTACATATTGTTTGTTACCATGACATTACAATTTTTTTTATTGATATATAAAAAACCAAGGTACAAAAACAAGGAACAAGTGCAAAACAACATAGAAATACAAACAATCGCGCTGATACATGAAACAAAGCAAACACTATGAAACAGACATAAATTACGTACAAGATGTCACAGAAAAGCACTCAGGACACAAGCAAAGAAACCCACAAACATCATGGGACAGAGAATGCATACAATTACACAACAAATAAATGACAGAAGTACAGTAACAAAAATGAACAAGAAAAATACACAAAAATTACAACAATGTACAAAGAAACAGTAAATCCAAAAACTACACAGAAGAACACAAATAACATAAAATATGTACAAAGAATAAAACAATTACATGTGGCCCACACATTGGGCCGCATACCAGGGCGCGCACGTCGTTCTACGCCGGGCATCGCACCGAGCCCCGCGGAAGGTGGCTCCGCAGGCGCCCCAGGGCCTCCGCCAACCGGAACAGGAGCAGAGTCCCCCATTCGCACATTCTTCGACAACACCACGACGAGGTCGCGGTCACCAGGGGCAACCGCGACCCTGGAGGAGAGCCACCAGCAGGGGGGAACAGTGTCCAACACAGAAGGCACCACAGGAGGCAGCGCAACGTCGCCCACAGCATCATCATCCATTGTGTCACGCTCCTCTGCCCACGTCCGGCGAGGTGACGCATCCCGAGCCGAACGACGGCGCTTAGAAATAGGCCGTTGATCGTTGGAACTGTCACCCCCTACAAGCGGTGCTCCAGAAAAACCATCGGCAGGCGGCCCCAAAGCCGGGGCAGCATGACCACACAGAACGGCAGCCTCAACGACGCGGGGCAAAAAGCCACTTCTATCCAAGGAGACTGGATTCGGAAAAGGAAGAGACACAGCAGGAGGAAGGGTGGACTCCGAGGACATCGAGGGCGATGGAACCGGCAGAGGAGAAGAGGCACATGTTAACGAGAAAACCACCAGAGGCGATGAGGCAGAGGGCGGGGGCGGAGTCACACACACCACCACCCCGACAGCACCGGGAAGCACATGTCCTTCTGCAGGAGATGCAGGCACCACCCCTACAGCACCATCCAATGCTATCATGGAAGCAACGGAATGCGAATGCACCTCCGCACCCACCGAACGTCGAAGCAGGTGCCCCTAGGTCCTCAGAGCTCACAGGTGGGGCAGACATATCAGGGCCAGATGGAACGACAGCGGTATCCGCCGCAAGAACCACACCAGGCACCTTCACAGAGCGAGGATCCACCGAGAAATCCCCATGCACAGACAAACGGGGAAAGTCATCCTCCAGGAAAACTGAAGGGGCCTCAGCACGAGGAGCATCACAGCTGGCCGCTACGTAGCCCTCAGCACCACACCGAAAACTGGTGCGTGTTTGACCCTGATAAAATACCCGCAGAGAGAGCCCGTGAAACAAAACCCTGGAGGGAATATGGCTTGTAACCAGCATGACGAGCATACGAGCACCCAGACGAACCCCTTTCGGCCGGCCCGCACTCAAAGTGGTGAACCGGTGCTTCACCACTGCACCAAACTGCGTAAACACTGACATGAGCTCCGCCTCGGGGAAGGTCACCGGCACCCCGTGAACATTCACAAACGTCAAGGGCCCCCAGGGATCCGAGATCTCCACAGTCAGAGCCGAAGCAGGAAGAGGAAGCGAGCGTGCTACAAACTCCTGGTAAAGAAGCGACGTGGCAAATGACATCGCCACACGGGTAAGCGAGATCTTGTCTAGCCGCAGGAGTTCAGAGAAGTCGACACGGAGCACGTCCAGGAGAGCAATCTCCACAATGGGCCAGTCCACAGCACCAGAAAAATCCAGCCGGACAGTATCCACCCATCGAACATGGCTACCACCGGCCACCTCCATACCGCCAGCAGGAGCCTCGGCTAGTGGGCGCTCCGCACCTCCAACCACCAACACCATGCAGCAACGTCAAACGACCTGGCATTACAAATGGTTGTGACTGCGAGCTGCATATACATTTACGTATTTAGTCCTTGTTTGCAATCATTATGCATTGTTATTACCTGTCCCATTGCCAGTGCTAGTGTTGATCTATTGTTCAATGATCTATTGATCATTGCCTGAGTACCCTGATCAGAACTTCTGTTTGTTCCTTGCACACAGGCATCGTTAGGCAGTTTTGTCCATGAGTGGACATGATCAATTAGTTACATGTCCCGTGTCCGCTAATGCAATAATAGTTTTGTTGACACGACTCTAGAGTAAATCAAGCATCCATTGTACTAGTTGTTAACATGTCAAAAAAATACTGTTAAACTTTATGCTGTCTTCGGTTGAACATCTAAATAGTGTCACTGCTCGTAGAGATGATACAGAGCCTTCTGCTCTGTCATCACATCGAACTACCTATTAATCACAAAACTAAAACTGTGATGAAGACTCAAAGAGGGGTCCCGTAAAGTGTTACATTTTGTATGATAGAGATTCCTGTGATCATCATGGATCACAACTTGGTGGACCAAGTTTGAAGAAGGTCCCCAAAACCTTTACCCGACTGTGCACCCAGGCCCTACACGCTTGCTCTCGTGTTTTCTGGAATCTCCCAGCTTTGTGGAGAGTCTGCCATATGCACATTGGTGACGTTCCACGCAATTGCAGCCAGAAATAAACAATGTTTCCACAAAGAATCAGTGCAGAAGAGTAGGGTTGCAATCTAGAAAATACTTCCTACTCCCTACAATCGACAACGTATCTCCAGCTCCGAAATATCTATTTTACATGATCCGATGCTCATATTAGACGATATGTGCCCCTTCACAATGAAGATGCGAACAGCGTGGATGACCATGTTCACTGTGTGGCAAGTGCCAAGTTAGTGATTGTGATAACAACTCAGGTACCGGTACTGAATGTGATGACAGCGACGAAGAGGATTAGTTTCTATGTCTGTGACCAGATATAACTCCTCTATGTCTGTGACCAGGTATCACTTCTCTACGTCTGTGACCAGGTATCACTTCTCTATGTCTGTGACCAGGTATCACTTCTCTACGTCTGTGACCAGGTATCACTTCTCTATGTCTGAGACCAGGTATCACTTCTCTATGTCTGTGACCAGGTATCACTTCTCTATGTCTGTGACCAGGTATCACTTCTCTATGTCTGTGACCAGGTATCACTTCTCTATGTCTGTGACCAGGTATCACTTCTCTATGTCTGTGACCAGGTATCACTTCTCTATGTCTGTGACCAGGTATCACTTCTCTATGTCTGTGACCAGGTATCACTTTTCTATGTCTGTGACCAGGTATCACCTCTGTTCTGAACAGAAATTTAAACCTGAAATTAAAAAAAATGTTGTTTCCATGATTATTAATTTCTACAAAATGTTCCATAGCATCACAATAACGTAATAAATGGTCGTGTTTCATATTGTTAAAAACATATTTTTATTTAAACCATTTTACTTGTCAAGACAAAGCATTATATCTCTCTGTAACCTGTAAATTTAATTTTGCATTTTATAGGAAACAGCTAGTCAGCCATATTTTAAAATGCATTTCTGGGGGTGATCCTTTTTCTTTTTTTCGAATTTGATGGATTTTGGATATGTTATTTGTCAATGATTATTGAGCTGGAAACCGTTTCGAAAGCTTCTGAAGCAATTTTACACAGGTGTAAATACAAATAGCGTGAACTATAGTTTCACTCAAAAATTCATAAATATTATCTTCGCGAACTGGGAGGCTTGAGCCAACCCGTTCTCGCAAATTCGTAAAGTCAATATTGACTTATTAACTACGTGCATAGGTGATATACTAAACATAATAGATACCCTTAAAAAGATTCATAGAAAACACCGACCTTACCTAACCTTGTTAGTATCTTAAGATAAGCATCTTATTGCTTCGTAATTACAATTATTACTTAATCTATACCTATTATAGGTTAAGTAATAATTGTAATTACGAAGCAATAAGATGCTTATCTTCAGATACTAACAAGGTTAGGTACGGTCGGTGTTTTCTATGAATCTTTTTAAGGGTATCTATTATGTTTAGTATATCACCAATGCACGTAGTTAATAAGTCAATATTGACTTATTAAATTTGCGAGAACGGGTTGCTTGAGCAGACGGATGTCTCGTTCCGTGCTCTCTCCATGATGACTGTGCGCAAAGTGAGAAAGGCAAATTGTTGGTTTTCTTATAGCCACTCTCCTAACACTGATATATGTTGACTTAAAGTATTTACCATTCTCTAGTATCAATGTATATAACCATATATAAAGTTGTTCCCAGCCGCCACTTACAACAGGAACCCACTAGATTTATCATACACAAAGGCACGAAACATACACAACGCTAATTCAATATATTGTCTGTTTGCACGATATCTATATAAATAAAAATTGAAATGTTCGTTTGTTCAAAATCGCTAATCTCCGAAAGTTCTTCACCGATTGCTATGAAATTTTCACACACCGTTACATTTGCACCGGACCGGGATTTTATATACAAACTATATCGATATCACGTCTGTGACGGGAAAAAAACATGTTTGTTTTTTTAAAAACTGTGTTTTTAATGTGTTTTTCATGAGAGGGAAATCTTGTAAACCTCTTTACCGATTGCTTTGAAATTTGGACACAACGTTGCATTGGAATAGGCGAGCGTTTTTATATTCCTACTATATACATGCTTCACCTGTGACAGGAAAAACATGCTTTTATTTTAAAAAAGGCGCCATCTGTTGTACGAAGGAGTAACACACGCTTTAATCTCCAAAAGTTCTTCACCGATTGCTTTGAAATTTTGACACAACGTTCCATTCGAATACGTGTGTGTTTTTATATTCCTACTATTTAGATGTCATACCTGTGACCGGTAAAAACATGCTTTTTTTTTTTAAACAGCGCCATCTGTTGCACGTAAGACGAACACAAGCTACACAAAATATGTTACGATTCCATTTCAATGTTTCTGATTGCATTGATAAATTGAATATTCATAGATTTTGATTTATTTTCATTTTGATTTAATTATTTTGTGTGATATTGCGTTGGAATGGAGCTGTGTTGTTTACCATACCGTTCATTTCGTGGGCATAGTTTATTTGTTACTTTTTTCATTGTTTTACTTTTCGTTTTTTTAACTGTTCTTATTATTTTTCAGTGCAATTGGTGGTGAAATTGAGCTGTGTCGATTGATCTGCGTTCGAATTGAATTATTTCGTTAGTATTTTTTGTTTTGTCTAGAAAACAAGAAAATGGACAACACGTTTATTTCACTGCTGCAAATGTGCAACAAACAGCTATGAATCCACCGGCTACAGCGTTAACTGCTTTCTTCACGCTATGTCAAAATGACGTGTTTGCAAAAACAATGCTGTATTCGGAAGTGCCTACGTATTACACATGGAATGCCACTAGAAAATCATTTGAACGATGCAAACGAGGTGAGCGAGTCGACGGACGACCTGGCATATTCAAATAAACCACGATAGGCAGACTGCACACCGTGCATCCTAATCAGGATGAATGCCTCTTTCTTCGCATGCTGTTGATAAATGTGCCTGGTCCAATGGCTTGCCAGCAATTGAGATTTGTCAACGGCATAACACATGCCACTTCCCGTAGTGCATGTCAAGCACTGAATTTATTGGAGAACGATCGGCAATGGGATGTATTCATTAATGACGCGTCCAACACGTCACATCAAAATCATATTCGTGCATTGTTTGCAATCATATTGACTACCGACTCTGCGTTATCTCTAACAGAGTTATGAGATAATCATAAATCGCACATGGCTGAAGATATTATCCGTCGAATGCGCAAAAAAAATTAAAATATGAACTTGGATTTCACAGCAAAAATCTTCAATGAAGCGTTGATAATGATTGAAAAATTGTGCTTAGAAATAGCAAACAAAGTTCTCAATCAGTTGGAAATGCCATCATCGAATCGATCTGCTGCTGCTTCGTTCGATGTAGAATTGCGTCGTGAACAAAATTACAACACGGGTGATCTGTTGTTGTAAGTGCAATCAAATATTCCTAGGCTAACCCCTTGAGCAAAAAGGCATTAACAATCAAATAATTCAAACTGTCAATACGGGCTTGAAGAAATCTTCTTAGATGCGCCAGAAGGAACTGGTAAAACCTTCCTAATTAGATTGATTCTGGCAGCAATTCGATCCCAAAATGGCATAACCTTAGCTCTTGCATCGTCCGAAATTGCTGTGAAATTGCTACCATGTGGAGGAACTGCTACTTCGACTTTGAAATCGCCATTGAACATGCAATTCATTGAAACTCCCACGTGCAACATTTCCAATGCATCCGGCATGGGAAAAGTATTGCAGAAATGCAAACTTACTGTTTGAGATGAATGCACAATGCCCCACAAAAAATCGTTCGAGGCTCTTGATCGATCATTGCAAGATTTGCGTGGAAACATTAGACAATTTGGGAACGCATTAATATTGCTTGCAGGAGATTTCAGGCAAACATTACCTGTAATTCCTCGATCGACACCAGCGGATGAAATAAATGCTTGCCTGAAATACTCTATTTTGTGGTGCTACGTAAAGACATTTAAATTAGCTACAAATATGCATGTAGTTATGTAGCTACTGCATCAGCTGAGATATTTTCACATCAATTTCTAGAAATGGGGAACGTGAACGGGCCGGTTGATCTGAATTCCAAACGAATTTCATTGCCTCATAACTTCTCCAATTTAGTGATGTCAAAAGAAGAAATGGTTGAAAAAGTATTTCCCAATATTGAAACAAATTATAAGAATCACGATTGGCTGAGTGAACGAGCTATTCTTGTGCCCAAGAACAAAACGTCTACGACCTTAACAATATTTTTCAGTCTAATATTCAAAGCGAGGCAGTCACATACAAGTCCGTTGACACTGTTGTGGAAGCAGGTGAAGTGGTTAATTATCCGGCAAATTTTTTTAATTCACTTGATCTGCCAAACATACCATCACACGTACGGCAATTGAAAATCGGTTTGCCAATTATCATGTTGCGAAATATCAATAAGCCAAAACATTGCAACGCTACGCGCCTTACAGTAAAAAAAATTAATCGGCGACGTCGTAGAAGCAACAATCTAACAGGACCTTTCAAAGGGGAAGATGTCCTCATTCCTCGCATTCCTATGATTCCAACAGATATGCCATTTCATTTTAAGAGATTGTGATTTCTAATTCGATTGGCGTTTGCAATCATCATCAACAAAGCTCAGGGCCAATCTTTAGAATTGTGCAGTTTATATCTAGACACGGATTGCTTCTGACGTGGACAATTATATGTTGCGTGTTCTGGAGTCGGCAAACCAGAGAATTTCTATATCTCCACAGAAAATTGAACAACAAAACCACAATGTATACCCACAAGCATTGTGAAATTAAACATTAGAAACGTGCGCTTTCTCTTTTCTTTCTTTCCCATTTAACCAGACTGAGCCACAGCAACGCGTGGCGGGTACTGCTAGTAATAAATATTGAGATAACAAGGTCGAAGAAAACACTCACCACAATGTTTGCCGCACACTTGATGCTTTTCCTCAGGTGACTCACACTTGTAAGTGTTACGAAGAGAGAGTAAAGTGAGTAAGTGTTTACTCACCATTAAAGGGTTTGATTAATGCCAGATGAGGAGGGAGGAGCGTGGACTTGAGCGATACTACAGTAATAAGATCAGCAGGATACGTTATAGAGAAATCAATGATGGCGAGTCTGCCGGGAGTGGGAGCCATGATGGTGCACAGGTCGGCCTCCTCACGCTGCAGCTGGCCCATCATCCCGGTGAAGCTGCCGTTTATGTAGTCGCCGAAGAAATGGTTAGGCTCCTCATGAATCTCGTACCTGAGGATAAGTGATGATTAGGGCCATATCCGACATTCTTTACTGTCCTTAGTATCTTCTTTGATGAATTATAATCGCTCCGGTCTTTGTTACTTTCATAAATATTTGAAAACATTTACAAACAGCTCTACTCCTACCTTATAAAATTTAACATGTTAAGCCTCTGTCAGTTTGGCTTCCACTCCCAAAAGAGTACCAACGATGCAATTATTTGTCTGCTTGATATAATCTGCACAGCTCTTGACAAAAATTAATTCCCAATTGACGTCTTCATTGACCTGAGAAAGGCCTTTGTTACTGTAATCCTAACTACGTCTTACTTTAACTTCACCATTATGGAATCCGAGGCCTTGCCCTGAACTATATTCAATCCTATCTTAGTGATAGACGCCAATATGTAGCCATCAATGATATAACCTTCCCCCACTCTACCATTAACCATAGGAGTGCCACAGGGCAGCATCCCAGGACCCCTTCTACTATTTCTTATATATATCATTGATCTGCCTAATGTCTCTAACAATCTTAAACCTATACTATTTGACGATACTACCTTCATCTACTCAGACCCCAACCACCGCACACTAAACAATGTTGTAAATAACGAAATAAAAAAAGTTCACTAATGGATGTCAACCAACAAACTCATACTAAACATCGAAAAGACCGACTACATTTTATTTGGAAGCAAATCATCAAAAGAAATTCAGCATCAGATAGACAATGGTAACATCAGCAATAAAAATGATGGAAAGTTCCATGGCATATATATATATATAGACATGAGACTCAACTTCAGCACCCACATACAACACATAGCCAAAAAAGTCTCAAAAACGGTCGATATATTGTCTAAAATCATATATTATGTTCCTAACTCTGCTGTCCTCTCATTATATTACGCGCAAACTTATCCCTGTCTTACATACGGTATCTGTGCATGGGGTTCAATCACTGCAAACTACCTCAAGCCCATCATCACCCAGCAAAAATATGCTATCAGAACAATAACAAACTGTTTTCAGACAACTCACAACCTCTGATTAAATCCCTAAACATTCTGAAATAAACTCACTCCACACATTCTCTTGTGCCAATACATGTACGAAACCCTGTTCCTAAATGCAAATCCTGTTCTGAAACTCTTCCTTGACAGATGTAATTAACCCATAATCACCACACAAGAAATAAATCAGCCGTCCTCCAAAAATAGGGTGGTAAATGTAAGAGCACAAATAAGTGCAATTATGGACTATTCATAACAGTCAGGAATTGTACTTGTTTTCACTTTGTATTAAATTGTAGTCAAATATATTGTGAATATTTGAGTTTACCTTGTGACGATAATCTCTTTCAAGAGAGATTGAGCCTGCTCTTCTCTACATAAAGTTACGTATAGTATACAAGAATAAGATGCTACCTTCAAGATACGTCTACCAGTAGCACAAAACGTTTTGACCAGGAGGCAAACGTACCCAAGACTCACGTACCCAAATTGTAATTAATTTTGTCACTAAAGATGTTAATAATAATAATACGTTTGTCCTTAAGAGTTGATTGGCTTTTCAGGTAAACGATATAACGGATGATAATTTTATATACCGGATTTAGCTGTTGAGACATAGACGACGTGACGTCACTCGCAAAACGCTACCTTGATCGCCATTTGCCGACAATCAACAACAACACCCAAAACATTTGTTCATGTTAATAGTGGTTTGCAAACATTTACATTTGCGAAGATAGTTGATATTCTTTACACGAATAGACAGAAGAATCATAAAGTATAATAATTCATAATCATTTATTATTAATGACAACTGAAAGACAAAGTGAAATAAATAGGGAATATTTGATCTGTGTATTTGTTTACTGAGAACAACTATTATTGAATTAGTTAATTAGGTAATTAAATATATTCTGTAATAGCAGAGTTGACCAAATAATTATGAGTCAGAGACAGATAGAGAGAGACAGAGGCACTGAGAAAGAGACACAGAGAAAGAGACACAGACACAGACATAAAGACCGAGACCGAGACCCCCATGCACTCCCTTCTTCTCCACCCCCAAGCCCTCCATTCTCCCCCACCCCGGTCAGGGAGCCAGTCGGTCGAGCGGACAGCATGCTGGACTTGTGATCCTGTGGTCCTGGGTTCGATCCCAGGCGCCGGCGAGAAACAATGGGCAGAGTTTCTTTTACCCTATGCCCCTGTTACCTAGCAGTAAATAGGTACCTGGGTGTTAGTCAGCTGTCACGGGCAGCTTCCTGGGGGTGGAGGCCTGGTCGAGGACCGGGCCACGGGGACACTGACAGCCCCGAAATCATCTCAAGATAATCTCAAGATAACCCCCCAAAACCCTCCAGTATCCTCCACTGTCCTGAGCCTTCACTTCTCCCCCACTCTCCTCAGTCCTCCCTTCTTCCTCATCCCCTCTCGGCACTCCCTATCCCCCAAGCCCTCCTTCCTTTTATGCCCCCCAAGCCCTCCTTCCTTATATGCCCCCCAAGCCCTCCTTCCTTTTATGCCCCCCAAGCCCTCCTTCCTTTTATGTCCCCCCAAGCCCCCCATTCCCCCAAGCCCTCCCTCCTCCCATACCCCACCAAGCCTCCCCTTTTCCCATACTCTCCAAAGCCGCCCCCCTCTCACCCACTCCCCGAAGCCTCCCCCTTTCACCCACCCACTCCTATGCCTCCCATGCCCCCAACCCCCCCAAGCCCTCCTTTCTCCACAACCCCCCCTAACCCCTCTCTCCTACACCACCCTCCCCGTACCAGATCCTCCCAGCCCCCGCACACCCCAGATCCCCCAGGTCTCCCTTCATAGGCCCTCCCATCCCGGTCCCTCCCTGTTTCCCTGCTTCAGGGGAAGCAATAGGATCTGTGGGGAAATCTGGTTCTAGTTTAACACTGATAAATGTATAATTCTATGAATGCAAAATAATATGTAATTCTAAGATAGCTGGAAGGACCAGAATTCTATTCTAGATGAGAGAACCAGTGGCTTAGGAATCTCTATGTTTAAATGTAATAAATTCTAATATTCTATTCTGCAGTGACTGTAAATTCTATACCTTCCAGAACCATCTTCCCATGACACATTTTGGGGGGTCTTCTATGAGGTTAGTCTACGTGATGCATACATAATAATTGTATATATGATAATGATGATAATATGCACACACACAGATTATATGGATTAGTAAATTGTAATGCAAAAATACTACTGCACGATAAATATGCACTATGTAATCAATATGCAATATAGTATGTATGAATGTATGATTCTCACAATGAGAGAGAACTATCTACAATAAGAACTAATTAAATCTCAGCTGTGGTAGAGGGACGTAGTTGACGTCCAATCTCTACAATAGTTTGAAATCAGCCCAGAGATAATGATCCTTGAAACACGTGATCGTGGTGGACGCTCGATCTCGCCTACGCTGGTACTCCAGCTGAAATGCAAATATTTTGTAAATTCCACTCCAAACCCTAGAATCACTCATTTAATAGTAACTTGTAATGGATCTGGGGACCAGCAGTACATTTACATAGGATTAGGTGTCGCCAAACATCGTAACGAACAGGGAGGTAACCTAATTTTATTTTAAAGGCCTCCTAAAACAATAAGGATACTAATCTTCCCTGCCGAACGTGGTGTCCGTAAGATTGAAGTTGCAGGATCAATCTGGAGTCTGTGTAGAAGGGCAGATGCTCCTAAATTAAGACTAATCTTGATAAGCAGACTTCAGAACACCTATGTAATGGCGGTTGTCGTGTGTCTCACAATCGCCAGTATGGCGTCTTCTCTCCCTTCCTGCTCGAAATTTTCACATGCTCATAACTCCCAGTAGGGGGTTCCGAGCATAAATTATGTGGAAGGAAATGTGTTGTGACGAATATATACGTTACAATAAAGGTATTATGTGGCGACACGTCTTTTCTCGTGATGAAGTCAATTAATTTAGACGATATTAAATGAACGAGAAAAGATCTAAAGTGGAGACACAATTTATCATTATATTCACTGACAGAACAAATCGTGGGTGCATAAATTAATTCCAGTAAACAATGATAAATTTATTAACGAAATGTGCATCTACTAATAAATTATTATCCTTAATAAAGGACAAAATAAGGCTAGATTCTACTCGATATGTTAATATGAAATGTTCTTGGTGGCTAGCTGACTGACGCAACATTTCCACGATTCTAAGGAAAATTATATAACGCTCCACATCCTAATGCAATGAATTCTGTGATACTAAACTACGGATTAGTAGTGTTAGTTAATTATGACACTTAGTACAGGAAATACATCCCAATGCACTAAGGATTAGTAAATGGGTATTGAAAGATTATGAAGCCTAATAAAGGAAATACATCCTATTGTATTAGGGATGAGAATAACTGTTGGAAATTTCCAACAGGATCTGAGAAAGGACGGAAGAGAGTGAGGGTGATGTACTCGAAAATAGATGGGAACACAAGCAAGACATGTGAACTACGGGAAAGAACATAAGAAGTGAACGAAGATGTAATCGGATTCCTAGAAAATAACTCTCAGGCATCATAACGAATGCGGTGTTTCTTCAGGACTACACTGTAATAAGGAAAGAGAGGGAAGGATTGGGAGGAGGTGGAGTGGCCCTACTAATGAGAAAGGAAGGGAGTTTCAAGGAGATGGTCATCCCAGGATGCGAGGGATTAAGAGACTACATAACAGGCACCATGACAATGGGAGGACCAAAACTAGTAGTAGCACCCTCCACCAAATGACAGAAGACCCAGGCAAGAGTATGACAACAACAACATGGCAGTTAACACTATAATTTAGAAGACAGCCTCTGGTCCCTGTAGAAATATATCCCATCTACTCATCATGGGGGGACTTCAGTCACGGAAGAATAAACTGGTAGAACAAGGAACCCCATGGAGGAGACGATACATGGCGAGCCAAACTAATGGAGGTGGCGACAAGAAACTTTCTAAGCCAACATATCAGGGAACCCACTAGGATGAGAGGAAACGATGAACCAGCGAGACTCGACCTAGTCTTCACTCTGAACGCCTCCGACATAAGGGAAATTGACTTGAGGCCCAAGTAAGAATGAGCGACCACAGTGTACTGACGTTTGAGTATCTGGTTGAGGAAGGGTTATTGAATTCGAGGAGGGGTACTGAAAACAAAAGGCTGGCATTCTGAAAGCGAAACTATGAGGAGATAAAAAATTCCTAACAGATATAACATGGGAAACAGAGCTCAGGGGGAAAGACGGCCCAGGACATGATGGACTTCATCACGCAGAAGTGCAAGGAAGCAGCAAACAAGTTTGCCCCAGTCCAAAAGGAAAACAATGAAATAAAGATGAGAAACCCATGGTTTAATCAGAGATGTAGGTTAGCTAAGCAGCAACGTAAAAGGGCGTGGAGAAACTATAGGAATAACAGGACACTTGAGAGCAGAGAAAGATACCAGAGTGCCAGGAATGAATATGTCAGAATGAGAAGAGAGGAAGAAAGACAATACGAAAATGACATCGCAAGAATGGCAAAGACTCAACCTAAATTGCTGAACAGCCACATCAGGAAAAAAACAACAGTAAAGGAACAGGTAATGAAAATAAGGATAGGGGCAGAAGGATTCATTACAAACGTCAAGGAAATGTGTGAGGAACTGAATAAGAAATTCCAGGAGGTCTTCACCTTAGAGCAAGAAATTCCAGAGATAAGAGAGGGAATAGTTAACCAGGAACCACTAGAATAGTTTGAGATTACCAGTGGGGATGTAAGGAAGTGTTTACTAGAGTTGGATGCAACAAAGGCTATAGGCCCAGATGGAATCTCCCCTTGGATACTAAAGGAAGGAGCAGAAGCACTGCCTGCCACTCTTCATAGTGTATAACAAATCACTGGCAACAGGGGAACTGCCAGAAATTTGGTATGCAGCTAATGTAGTTCCGATATACAAGAAAGGGGATAGACAGGAGGCACTGAACTACAGGCCAGTGTCCCTAACCTGCATACCATGCAAGCTGATGGAGAAGATTGTGCGAAGAAAGCTAGTGGAACATCTGGAGCAAAAGAAGTTTGTAACACAGCATCAACATGGGACTAGGGGCGCCAAGTCCTGCCTCACAGGGCTAATTGAATTCTACGACCAGGCAACAAAATTCAGGCAAGAAAGAGAGGGGTGGGCAGACTGCATATTTTTGGATTGCCAGAAAGCCTTTGATACAGTACCATACAAGAGGCTATTGAAAAAGCTAGAGAAGCAGGCTGAAGTGAAAGGGAAGGCACTCCATTGGATACAGTAGTACCTAAGCAACAGAAGACAACGAATTACTGTGAGGGGTGAGGTATTAGACTGGCGTTACGTCACAAGTGGAGTCCCGCAGGGGTCAGTCCTTGGACCTATACTGTTTCTGATATATGTAAATGATCTCCCAGAGGGTATAGACTCGTTTCTCTCAATGTTTGATGATGATGCAAAAATTATGAGAAGGATTGAAACAGGATGATAGTAGGAGGCTACAGGAAGACCTAGACAGACTGAATGAATGGTCCAACAAATGCCTGCTAAAGTTTAACCCGAGTAAATGCAAAGTAATGAAATTAGGCAGTGGAAACAGGAGGCCAGACACAGGATACAGAATAGGAGATGAAGTACTTAATGAAACAGACAGAGAGAAAGATCTAGGAATTGATATCACACCAAAAATGTCTCCTGAAGCCCACATAAAAAGAATTACGTCTGCGGCATATGCGAGGCTGGCTAACATCAGAACAGCCTTCAGGAACCTGTGTAAGGAATCATTCAGAATCTTGTATACCACATATGTAAGACCAATCCCGGAGTATGCGGCCCCTGCATGGAGCCTGTACCTTCTCAAGCACAAGACAAAGTTGGAAAAAGTTCAGAGGTATGCCACTAGACCAGTCCCAGAACTAAGAGGCATGAGTTACGAGGAAAGGCTGCAGGAAATGCACTTTACGACACTGAAAGACAGAAGAGTGAGGGGAGAAAGGATCACTACTTACAAAATCCTCAGGGGAAAGGACAGGGTAGACAAGAATAAACTATTCAACACTGGTGGTATGCGAACAAGGAGACACAGGTGGATACTGAGTATCCAAATGAGCCATAAAGACGTTAGAAAGAACTTTTTCAGTGTCAGAGTAGTTAACAGGTGGAGTGCATTAGGCAGCGATGTGGTGGAGGCTGACTCCATACACAGTTTCAAATGTAGATATGATAGAGCCCAGTAAGCTCAGGAATCTGTACTCCAGTTGATTGACAGATGAGAGGCGGGACCAATGAGCCAAAGCTGAACCCCCACAAGCACAAATAGGTGAGTACAAATAAGTGAGTGCAGACACAGACACAGACAGAGACACAGTTGCAGAGACACGGAATCACAGAATCACAGAAACACAGAGACACAGAGACAGAGATAGAGACAGAGACACAGACAGAGACACAGACAGAGACACAGAGACAGACACAGGCACAGACACAGTTACAGAGAAAGAGACAGAAACACAGAAACACAGAGACAGAGACAGAGACACAGACAGAGACAGAGACACAGAGGCAGAGACACAGATACAGAGAAACAGAGACAGACGCATACAGAGTCAGAGACACAGACACAGAGACACAGAGACAGAGATACAGAGACAGAGACACAGACACAGAGACAGAGACAGTGACAGAGACAGAGACACATAGACACAGACACAGATACAGAGACAGAGAAACAGAGACAGACACATACAGAGACAAAGACACAGAGACAGAGACAAAGACAGAGACACAGAGACAAAGACAGAGACACAGAGACAGAGACACAGAGAAAGAGAGACAGAGACAGAGACACAGAGACAGAGACACAGAGACATAGAGACAGAGACACAGCGACAGACACAGAGACAGAGTTAGAAAGAGAGAAACAGAGAGAGAGAAACAAAGACACAAAGACAGAGACAGACACACAGAGACAGACACACAGAAACAGACACAGAGACAGATACAGAGAGAGAGAAACAGAGAGAGAGAAACAGAGAGAGAGAAACAGAGACACAAAGATAGAGACAGACACACGAAGACAGACACACAGAGACAGACACACAGAGACAGGCACACAGAGACAGACACACAGAGACACAGAGGCAGAGACACAGAGACAGAGACACAGCTGTATCACCAGTTGATTGACAGTTGAGAGGTGGGGACCAAAGAGCCAAAGCTCAACCCCCCAAAGCACTAATTGGTGAGTACAAATAGGTGAGTACAGACACACAGAGACAGACTCACAGAGACAGACACACAGAGACAGACACACGGAGACAGACACACAGAGACAGACACACAGAGACAGACACACAGAGACAGACACACAGAGACAGACACACAGAGACAGACATGCAGAGACAGACACACAGAGACAGACACACAGAGACAGACACACAGAGACAGACACACACATTGAGAAGGTTTTCAGGTTGGGCTGGTACAACAAGGACAGAGACCACCTAGTAAAGATAGTGTTTGCAAACGAGACTACGAAGGAGGTTATTCTAGAATGGAAGAGTCATCTGCAGTATGTGGAGGAATACAAAAAAGTATTCCTCCAGAGGGACAGGAAGAAGGAGGAAAGAACCAGGGCAGCAGAAGTAAGAAAGAAGCCCAGGGAGAGAGGAGAAAGCCAGTAAATCGCAGCACCCCACACAACAGTCCCAGAGACAAGAGGGGAACCCACAACCAGCATCCCAGCAACACCAGAGGGGGGAGCAACACCGACACCCTCCTCTGCATAGAAACCCTCCCTACTCCCTAACCCTACCTGCCCCCACTCAAATGCTCACTCAACCCTCCCTCACCCCGCCCAACCCCATACCGACCCCTATCAACCCTCCCCCATTCCCACCATATCCTGTCCCCCCCCCTCCCCCTTCATCCCATATCCTCCCTATCCCTCTGCCTTCACCTTGTATTCACCATGTCCTCCCTACCAAACCTGTCCCCCCTTCCCTTGAACCCCCACCCCCCACACCAGAATCCACTGTGACCCCTGTTAACCACCTCACAGATCTTCACACCTACTGAACAGCTTCCTCCATCAGCAAAACACTCACCAAGAAGGGGACAAGAAAATGATCAGAAGAAATTGAGCTTCTGGGCAATGCACACTAACATAGATGGGATTACGAATAAAACAAGTGAACTTGGAGAATGGGCACTAGAAGAAAACCCAGACATAATAGCACTCACAGAAACAAAGGTAACAAAAACCCTAACAAATGCAGTGTTTCCACAGGACTACTATGTAGTGAGGAAAGAGAGAGAAGGAAGAGGAGGAGGTGGTGTAGCTTTGCTGATAAGAAAAGGCTGGAGTTTTCAAGAGATGGTTGTTATGAGGGAATGAAATTCCCTCAACTAGTTTTTCTAGTTTTCTAGATTAGGCTAGAGTCACTTTAGGACTCTAGACAAGAAGTTTTCAAACTACATGCACTTGTGTGGTGTTGGATGAAAGCTTATGCTAAGAACCATCGTTTAAGACTTGCCAGAGGTCTGTGACTGCTCTGTAGAGAGAATTACAGAATTTATCCTGTTTCTGTGAAATGGGATTGGAGAAAGAGTGAGTGGTATGAGAGGGTACTTGACTCACCAACGGTTTTAGAGGTGGGGGAACAGAGGGGGAACGTTGCCTCCCCCACCATGTGAGGTATGGCGCCACTGTCATAGGCCTTCCCCTCCTTGTGACTTCATGGGACGCATCATGGTGAGGGGCATCTGTGGTTCGTCTAAGCACCTAAGCACCTCAGCCTTGTGGCGAGTTTTAGGCGTGACCGGCTGTAATTGGAAGCGGCACGAGGGGTTGTGCCGGCTTTGTGCTGATTGGTCAAGACAAGGTTAGGGGGGGAGACGGGCATTTGAGTTCCCCTATGCCGCCAAAATCTTCAGTTTGAGCTGAGGAGAAGGTGACCCTGGGTAGGGGTGGCGGCTGCCACCTCCACCACCGTTAATCACTGTGTAATCCTTGCTACTCATCGTGCATGGCACTCCTGCTATCATGGGTTGTGTCGAGGCCCAATGTGCGTGAAATGGGGCCAAGGAGTATGGAAGGAACAGTAAAAATCTAAAAGACAGTGTTCACCCATGAGGCAGCTGGCAGGCCTCATGGTGTATCAGAGGTTGGCTTACCTCGGGTTCGAGTATCTTGTCTATGTTAACGGACAATTGGTGGAATAAGGGCAGGGCCTCCTAGTGTAATTGTGGTGATATTACAGGCCCCTGTTGGACTTTGAATTCCACCTTGCTGTGTCCGCCATGTGGTGACGCCTGCCATTATCACACTCGGTGTACGAGCGAGGCATGCTCTGGTTGAAATTGAATTGAAATTGAAATAAGTTTATTGAGGTAAAATACACACAAAGGGATGAGGTAGCTCAAGCTATTCTCACCCCATTCAGTACAACGTGTTAATATATACATAGACACACATCACAAATAAACATATTACCAAACATTCTCAGAGGTAAACATATACATTTCCTCCTTCACAAGTAGTATGGTATCAGACGTACACACAAATACTTTTATGACCTAGGTATACTGTATAGACAATTTGCAAGACACCTGCAGATAATTCAACAAAATATTACAATCTTGGTGCAAAATTCTTATATCTCTCAAGAATATGATCAACGTTTCCGTTGTGACACATCCAGGCTATTTGTTCAGGAACAGTCCTTATCTCAGTGTTTCTATATACATTAATCAACGGACAATCAAGAACATAATGGGCCAGGGTGTGAGACCTTAACATACCACATAGTTTACACTTCGTGTCATTATCATGAACATCTATCCCATATTCCCAGTAATATTTGTACCCAAGCCTGAGCCGCATGTACACAGAGTCACTCCAAGCATTTCTCCTTTTACCATAAGTGAAATGGGTGTTTTGACTCACATACATGTAGTGTTGCATGGTTTGACTACTCTCATACATTATCTCTCTCCTCTCCACTCCCGCCTGTGCCTGAATATTTCTGATTTTGCTTCTTATTTGTCTCATTGTGAATTCACATTCAATGTCCACTTGTGGTTTTGATGTGGCACGTTTGGCCAAGTCATCCGCCACCTCATTGAGCACTATTCCAACATGAGATGGAATCCACATGAATTTCACACTATAACCTTTCAGCTGTATCTCAGTTATTCTTCTCTTACAGTCCTCAACTATAGACATGAAGACTGGGTTTCGACTGTTTAAGGACTCCAGTGCTCCTCGGCTATCGACAAATACAAAAACATTTTTGTCGTCATGACGTACTTCCTCCAAACACGCCAGAATGGCCTGCAGTTCAGCTTGTGTGGATGATATATAATTACTAAGCCGGAGTTCAATTATCCTGTCCACAGTCCCAAACTCCATATATTCCCTTATTAGGACACCACACCCGGCCCTGCCATCCTCCGCCACCGACCCGTCACAATATACATGTAAACTGTTGCCTCTTGGTAACCGAGATATCATGCTTCCATACAAACACCGTAATTGTCCCGGTTCATGATGAATCTTTTTCACCTTGAGGGGTACAATTTCGACGTCTATTTTCTGTACTTTCCAGGGAGCAGACATATTACACTGTCGAGAGGGTTTACAGCAGTCAAGTACGTCGTATTCCCTGAGGTCATGAGCTAATCCCCTCGTGTAGCGTGTCTCCCTCAGTTTCCTGGAAGTGTGTACGTCACTCAAGCAGGTCTGAACGCTCTCAAACAGCTTATCCCCTCCTTTTCTCCGCATGAAACGAATAGATACTCTAGTGTTAATGTCACGGACTCTATCACACACACTCTGTAAATTTAATTCCATTCTCATTATTTCAATCATTGCATTTCTTTGACATCCAAGAATAATGCTCTGGTATGATGGGGGTGTGGGTGCTCTCCAATCCACGTTGTGTATGCCTGTGGCCAGCCAGCCAGCCTGAGGCAACCCCTATGTGCGCGCCTCGCCGCTCAGTGGCCAGACAGTGGGGCCACGTGATGGCCACACCCTGGCCACCCGCCTGTGGGCCACCCTGGCCACCCCGCGCGCCAGCTCATCCCACCCCACTCCGTGGCCACCCCTTAGGGCCACGCGGTGGCCACATGCCTTGGCCATCACCTTGGGCCACGCTTGGCCACCTGCCCTGGACATCCTAGGGCCACACCTAGTCGACGCACGTGGAGCAAGCTAAATGATCTTCAGCCAGTGAGGTAGTGACCAGGGAAATGAATGTAATGAGAGTGAAAATTGTGAGTATAATTGTTACAGTGTCTCAGGACTGTTGTTAATTCCGGTAACAGCTGTGTTGTCCCATATTGCCTGCCAGGCGAGGGAAGCAGCTGAGAGACCGCTGTCTGTACTGACGTCCAGGTGACTGGATGTGATGTACCTGGAGACGGATGTTTACACGGTACCACACATGTAGATGTATATAGATATATGCTGTGTGTAGACTGACTCGAGTATGTAACCGGTCAGTGTAGAGATATACCAATTAAGTGATCCAGTTCTGTCGATTCTATATAATCGTTCAGAGTCTAGATTAATGCCATGTTGCCGCATGTTAATTATATCATTGCAGAGGTAGGCAGGCCAGTGTTGTAGGGTTGTCAGTTACCCTAAGGTCTGTATAATTATGTATATATTTATCTAGTGATATAATTTTCATTGATTAAGAGAATGCCATTTCCATGTGTTTTCATTTGCATGTATATAGATGTACGGTGTTGTGTGGTGAGTCAGTAAATGAGATTGCTGACTTATTGCCTAATGATGTCATTAGCATGTGGGGTATGCTGACAGCATCATTATGTTGTAGGTTTGGGCAGTGTTGTTGTTGGTATACGTAATATTACTGCCCTAGGAGCTGTGTTGAGGGTTTAAGGAGGTCCCTTTGATTATTCAGGGGAATTCACAGTATTTAATGAGAGCAAGCAATTCATTAGTTATAGCCTAATTATGAAAATTAGTGCCAGCTGTCAGCGTAGCGACAGTGTTTTATATTGACGTAAATTGTCTTGCTGAAGTAGTAGTGATTGCACACAGTAGTCCCTTGCAACTGTTGCAAGAGTAGAGGGGCAGTAATGTAGGTATACTTTTGTTGTTGCCTAACTGTGTGTCATTACTGTGTGGGTACAGTAATTAACGTGTTGCAGAAGCTGCAACCGTATGTGGGCTGTGCATTTATTTTGCATGCCACTGTAAATGTGACCTATGTAACCTGAGGTTACTTTGTATTCTTTAAGTTGTGTTGAGGACATAAGGATTCAGTGAGTTATTTAATGGGAATTAACTTTATAAGGGGTTGCACATTCCTTGATGAGTGAGAGAGCTGTTAAGGGGACAGTGTTGAGCTTGTTGAGATACGTTTCTGGTTCAATTAATTGTCCATGTGACAACTAATTGACCACTCTAGCTAATTATGTAATTAGCATTCACATCATGAATTCACATAGTGGGAGAGGAACTGTCAGAGTCTGTCAGTAATTGTGTTAACGTAATTTGCTCGAGACTAATTACCTTTCTGGGGTATTGCAATTAGTGGCTCATGATAATTAGTGGAGTAATTAACGACAGGGGTCTTGATGACTCAGATGACTCGGTAAAGCGAGGTCATGGAGCTAGCATAACTCGTTATATTAATCATATCCTGTCTGATGACAGTGGATTAATTAAGATGCACTCTAGTTAATTAGTGGAGTAATTAACTCCTCGCCCATGAATTCACAGTGTTTGATGAGACCTGCTTAGGCAGTGCGGAGTGAGACGTATTTATGTATGATTAATTATCAGTCCTGGTGACAGTTAATTAATTGCTTGGGGTTAATTAGGGTAATTAACACTCATTAAAGTAAATTTTGACATAAACTGTTGAGAAGTTACCAAGTTAGTGGTAGGCTTAGATAACGTAACTCGATGGGGATTTAAATAGTGGTCCGTTTGACATTAATTAGGAATTACTCACTGACTACTTGCAAGGAGTCAAGTGTGATATAATGTAAGAGAGACTTTGAGTTATTGTTAACAAGTTGACTTGTGTTAAGAGAGACAAGTGTTAATGATTAACGTAGAGTACCATCATTTTGTTCTCTAGGAGAGACAAGCGTTTGTGATTAACGTAGTACTTTGTTGCTGACTGCTGTGATCAGTCAATGAACGTAATTAATCACATAATCAATTTTGTAATTGGTTAAGGCAATTTCTTTTGTTTATCGTCTGGTGACGAGAGTAAAGTAACTTAGGGATTACTGTAGCTGTGTCTCAGAATCCCACCTTGCCTGGCTTTGTTTACTGTTTACAGTGCAACATCTTGCAGGGAGTTGCAAAGAGTGTTCACATTAGGTTGTGATATGGGGAGTCACTGTTGGACTACCCGCCTAGTTACGTGGGTCTCTCCTGTAGTGTTGGGGGACCCGTAAGATTGTGATTATAGTATCTGTTCACCGTGAAGCCGTGACAATATTGATTGCAAGCTTGTGTCATCAGTGTGCATCCGTCATTGTTCAGTTAGTTCATGTAATCAGCCCGCAGTGCGAGGGGCTGTTGAATAGCTGTGTTGCAGGTGCCATTTGATAGACAATAACGTAACGAATCACTCTCTGTGAATCTTAGTCTGTGATTTTTTTTTTTTTTTGGTTTGCAATATTGCGTCATCAGTGGGCACACCTGTGTTCAGGTTAGTTCAGTATGCAGCCGCACAGCAAGGGTTGCTATTTAGCTGTTTGTTATAGTGCCACTGGATGAACATTAACGTACCGTAAACTCGATGTTGTAGTAGTTTAGTCTCTTGTTGTTTAATAAATTATTTATTTTATAGAAAACGGTCTTTGATGTCAACCCTTCAACCATTCTTTTCCACCCATGTTCTCCTTTATACGATTGATGTTGATGTCATCTTTTGAAATGACGGCTGTTCTTGCGAATTCGAATTCCAATTCACAGCGCCACATCAAATATAAATATTTGTGAGAACCCGTCGGTTACCCTTTATTAGTTTTAACGTCCTGTTTAACTAGGAGGAACCAGCGGCCTATTGTGGACAGGTTTTCACCCTAGTGGTGGAGGCCTGGCGGTTTGCTCCCGCTTTTCCTTTTTCTATTGGACTCATGCTTATCTGCCGTGTGCAGCTCTTTAAACTTGAGGTCCACCTCCTAAGGGAGGCAGGCGTAGAAAAAAATCTCCCAGTTGTTCAGGGCTGTGAAGGTTTCAGTGACTACATAACAGGCACCATAGCAATTGGAGGACAAAAAACTATAGTAGTAGTCGTATATAACCCCCCATCAAACGACAGAAGACCCAGACAGGAATATGAAAGAAACAACATGACCTTCATCAATATAATAGAGAGATCAGCTTCTGTAGCTAGCAGGAACGGATCCAGACTACTAATCATGAGAGACTTCAACCACGGGAAGAAAGATTGGGAGAACAGAGACCCACATGGAGGACTGGACACATGGAGAGCTAAGCTGCTGGACGTAGCACCAAGAAACTTTCTAAGCCAACACATCAAGCGACCGACAAGAATGAGGGGAGAGGATGAACCAGCTATGCTTAATCTGATATTTACCCTAAATGTGTCGGATATAAAGGAAATTAAGTTGGAAGCCCCCTTGGGAATGAGTGACCACAGTGTATTGATCTTTCAGTACCTGGTTGAGCTAGGCTTTATCTCCCCTAAAAAAGAACTGAGAAACAAACGGCTGTCGTACCGAAAGGGAAATTATGAGGAGATGAGAAAATTCCTAGGGAATAAACCATGAGACACAGAACTCACAACTAATCCGTACAAGAAATGATGGACTATGTCACCCAAAAGTGTCAGGAGGCAGTAAGCAGGTTTATCCCGGCCCGACAGGAAAAAAACGAGAAGCAAAAGAAGAATCCGTGGTTCAATAGGGCATGTATAAAAGCAAAGGAACTGAACAAAAGGGCGTGGAGGAACTTCCGAAATAACAGAACAGCAGACAGTAGAAAGAGATACCAGAGAACCAGGAAAGAGTCTGTTAGTGTGAGAAGAGAAGCTGAGAAAAAGCATGAAAATGATAGAGCTACTACACAGTCACATCAGGAGGAAAACAACAGTGAAAGAACAGGTGATGAAACTCAGAACGGGAGAGAAAAGGTACACAGAGAATGACAAAGAGGTGTGTAAGGAACTCAACAAGAGGTTCCAGGAGGTCTTTTCAATAGACCAAGGAGAGTTCACTGCGTTAGGATAGGTGGCAGTAAACCAGGCGGCTTCGGAAGAGTTCGAAATTACTAGAGATGAGGTCAAGAGGCACCTGCTGGATCTGGACGTGAGAAAGGCTGTTGACCCGGACGGAATCTTACCGTGGGTATTGAAAGAGTGTGTAGGAGTGCTTTGCTTACCACTCTCCATAGTGTATAGTAGGTCACTGGAAATGGGAGACCTACCAGAAATATGGAAGATGGCTAATGTAGTCCCAATATACAAAAAGGGTGACAGGCAAGAGGCACTGAACTACAGGCTAGTGTCCTTAACTTGTATACCATGCAAGGTGATGGAGAAGATCGTGAGAAAGAACATAGTAACACATCTGGAGAGAAGGGACTTCGTGACAACCCATCAACATGGGTTCAGGGAGGGTAAATCTTGCCTTACTGGCTTAGTAGAATTCTACAATCAGGTGACAAAGATTAAGCAAGAAAGAGAAGGATGGGCGGACTGCAATTTTTTGGATTGTCAAAAAGCCTTTGATACAGTACCCCATAAAAGGCTGATATATAAGCTGGAGAAACAGGTAGGAGTAACTGGTAGGGCGCTCCTGTGGATAAGGGAGAACCTAAGCAATTGGAAGCAGAGAGTTATAGTGAGGGGTGAGACCTGAGATAGGCGTGAAGGCACCAGTGGAGTCCCACAGGGCTCTATACTCGGACCAATCCTGTTTCTGATATACGTAAATCCTATACCCCAGAGGGTATAGACTCATTCCTCTCAATGTTTGCTAACGACGCCAAAATGATGAGAGGGATTAAGACAGAGGAGGACAGCTTGAGGCTTCAAGAAGACCTGGACAAGCTGCAGGAATGGTCGAACAAATGGTTGTTAGAGTTTAACCCAAGCATATGCAATGTAATGAAGATAGGTGTAGGGAGCAGGAGACCAGATACAAGATATCATTTGGGAGATGAAATACTTCAAGAGTCAGAGAGAGAGAAAGACCTGAGGGTTAATATCACGCAAGACCTGTCCCCAGAAGCTCATATCAAGAGGATAATATCAGTGGCATATGCCAGATTGGCTAACATAAGAATGGCCTTTAGAAACTTGTGTAAGGAATCCTTCAGAACTTTGTATACCACATATGTCAGACCAATCCTGGAGTATGCGGCTCCAGCATGGAGTCCATATCTAGTCAAGCATAAAACTAAACTGGAAAAGGTTCAAAGGTTTGCCACCAGACTAGTACCCGAACTGAGGGGTATGAGCTACGAGGAGAGACTACGGGAATTGAACCTTACGTCACAGGGAAACAGAAGAGTTAGAGGGGACATGATCACCACATACAAGATTCTCAGAGGAATTGATAAGGTAGATAATAACAGGCTATTTACCAAAAGGGGCACACGCACTAGGGGACACAGTTGGAATCTGAGTGCCCAAATGAGCCACAGAGACTTTAGAAAGAATTTTTTCAGTGTCAGAGTAGTAGACAAATGGAATGCATTAGGAAGTGATGTTACCTGGTTGATACCTGGTTGATGAGGTTCTGGGAGTTCTTCTACTCCCCAAGCCCGGCCCGAGGCCAGGCTCGACTTGTGAGAGTTTGGTCCACCAGGCTGTTGCTTGGAGCGGCCCGCAGGCCCACATACCCACCACAGCCCGGTTGGTCCGGCACTCCTTGGAGGAATAAATCTAGTTTCCTCTTAAAAATGTCCACGGTTGTTCCGGCAATATTTCTTATGCTTGCTGGGAGGACGTTGAACAACCGCGGACCTCTGATGTTTATACAGTGTTCTCTGATTGTGCCTATGGCACCTCTGCTCTTCATTGGTTCTATTCTACATTTTCTTCCATGTCGTTCACTCCAGTACGTTGTTATTTTACTGTGTAGATTTGGTACTTGGCCCTCCAGTATCTTCCAGGTGTATATTATTTGATATCTCTCTCGTCTTCTTTCTAGTGAGTACATTTGGAGGGCTTTGAGACGATCCCAATAATTTAGGTGCTTTATTGCGTCTATGCGTGCCGTATATGTTCTCTGTATTCCCTCTATTTCAGCAATCTCTCCTGCTTTGAAGGGGGAAGTGAGTACTGAGCAGTACTCAAGACGGGACAACACAAGTGCCTTGAAGAGTACAACCATTGTGATGGGATCCCTGGATTTGAAAGTTCTCGTAATCCATCCTATGATTTTTCTGGCTGTCGCAATATTTGCTTGGTTATGCTCCTTAAACGTTAGGTCGTCAGACATTATTATTCCCAAATCCTTTACATGCTGTTTTCCTACTATGGGTACATTTGATTGTGTTTTGTACTCTGTATTATGTTTAAGGTCCTCATTTTTACCGTACCTGAGTACCTGGAATTTATCACTGTTAAACATCATGTTATTTTCTGATGCCCAGTCGAAAACTTTATTAATATCAGCTTGAAGTTTTTCAATGTCCTCAGCCGAGGTAATTTTCATACTGATTTTTGTGTCATCTGCAAAGGATGATACGAAGCTGTGACTTGTATTTTTGTCTATATCTGATATGAGAATAAGGAAAAGCAGTGGTGCAAGGACTGTACCCTGAGGTACAGAGCTTTTCACTGCACTTGGACTAGATTTTATATGGTTGACAGTTACTCGCTGAGTCCTGTTTGACAGAAAACTGAGTATCCAGCGTCCTACTTTACCGGTTATTCCCATTGACTTCATTTAGTAGTAGTAGTAGAGGTTGACTCCATACACAGCTTCAAGTGTAGATATGATTGAGCCCAGTATCTTGAGGTTATCTTGAGATGATTTCGTTTTTTTTTTTAGTGTCCCCGCGGCCCGGTCCTCGACCAGGCCTCCACCCCCAGGAAGTAGCCTGTGACAGCTGACTAACACCCAGGTATCTATTTACTGCTAGGTAACAGGGGCATAGGGTGAAAGAAACTCTGCCCATTGTTTCTCGCCAGCGCCTGGGATCGAACCCAGGACCACAGGACCACAAGTCCCGCGTGCTGTCAGCTCGGCCGACCGACAGTAGGCTCAAGAACCTGTACATTAGTTGATTGACAGTTGAGCCAGAGCTCAACCCCCACAAGCACAAGTAGGTAAGTACAATTAGGTAAGTACACAGAGACAGAGACAGATTCACAGAGGCAGACACACAGAGACAAAGACAGAGACAGACACACAGAAACAAAGACAGAGACAGACACACAGTGGCAGACACACCCCCATCACCCCTCGATCCGCTAATAACTACATCACAGGAGGATGAGCCTACCCAAGTAGCCCAGCCCATGGAACAGCTTCCTGCACTAGTGAGGAGGGGAGATGAAAATGGTTATAGAAAAGTGAGCTTCAGAGTAATGTTCTCAAACATCGATGGAATTACCAACAAAACAAGTGAACTAGCAGAAAGGGCACGGTAAAAAAAAACAGATGTAATAGGGCTCACAGAAACAAAATTGTCAGGAGTCATCACAAACGCTATGTTTCTAAAGGATTACTATATAGTAAGAAAAGAGATGGAAGGGAGAGGAAGATTGTTCCTGCTGATAAGGAAGGACTGGAGCTTTGAAGTGATGGAAATTCGTGGCTGTGACGGATTCAGAGACTAAATAACAGGAACTATGACAATAGGGTGGACCTAAGATAATAGTGGCAGTCACATACAACCCTCCACTAAATGGCAGCAGACCCAGACAGAAGTTCGACAGAAACAACATGGTTACCAATTATATAATATAGAGAAAGCAGCTCCGGTTGCCTGCAGAAATGAATCCAGACTCTTAATCATGCGAGATTTCAACCATGGAAATATGGACTGGGAGACTGGGGAACCCCACATGGAAGTGAAGATACATGGAGAGCTAAACTCTTGGAAGTGACAACAAGGAACTTTCTGAACTAACATGTCAAGGGACTCACAAGAATGAGAGGGAATGACGAACCAGCTAGACTAGACTTGAAATTCACCTGGAATGAGTAAGACATAAGGGAAGTAAAATTTGAAGCCCCCATAGAAATGAGTGACTCACAGTGTATTGACATTTGAGTATCTGGTGGAGGTAGGGATAACCTATCCAAGGATGGTTTTGGAAGGGAAAAGACTAAATTACCGAAGAGGAAAAGATGACGAGATGAGAAACTTCATAATGGGAATATCATGGAAAACAGAATTCAGAGAAAAGACTGTACAGGATATGTTGGATTATATCACTCAGAAGTGTCAGGAGGCTGCAGACAGGTTTATCCCGGCTCAATAAGAGAAAAATGGAAAGCAACAGAAGAATCCGTGGTTCAATCAGAAATGTACGGTAGCGAAGCAATTGAGTAAAAGAACATGAAGTAACTACAGGAATAACAAACACCAGAGAGTGGGGAGAGATACCAGAGGTCCAGAAATGAGTACCTCAATGTGAGGAAAGAAGCAGAGAGAGACAGTATGAAAATGACATCGCGAGTAAAGCTAAGACTCAACCAAAACTGCTCCACAGCCACATCAGAGGGAAAACAGCAGGGAAGGAAGTGATGAAACTGAGAAAATACTGAGAAAAACCATCAGTGAAGTGATGAAACTGAGAAAATGAGAGAACAGATACACAGAGAATGACAAGAAGATATGTGAAAAATTCAACATGAGATTCCAGGAGGTCTTCACAATAGAACAAGGAGAATTCACTGCACTAATTGAGGAGGCAAACCAAGCAACGTTGGAGGAATTTTACCTCCCCAGTGATGAGGTCAAACAACCCGTTCTCGCAAATTTAATAAGTCAATATTGACTTATTAAATATGTGCATAGGTGACATACTTAACATAATAGATACCCTTAAAAAGATTCATAGAAAACACCGACCTTACCTAACCTTGTTAGTATCTTAAGATTAGCATCTTATTGCTTCGTAATTACAATTATTACCTAACCTATAATAGGTATAGGTTAAGTAATAATTGTAATTACGAAACAATAAGATGCTTATCTTAAGATACTAACAAGGTTAGGTAAGGTCGGTGTTTTCTATGAATCTTTTTAGGGGTATCTATTATGTTTAGTATATCACCTATGCACGTAGTTAATAAGTCAATACTGACTTTACGAATTTGCGAGAACGGGTTGAGGTCAAAAGTAATCTGTTGGAACTGAATGTGACAAAGGCTGTCGGGCCTGACAGAATTTCACCATGGATACTAAAAGAAGGTGCAGAGGGACTAAGTGTGCCACTCTCAATGGTGTATAACAGGTCACTGGAAACAGGAGACCTACCGGAAAGCTGGAAGACAGCTAATGTAGTCCCAATATACAAAAAAGGTGACAGGCAAGAGGCGCTGAACTACAGGCCAGTTTCTTTAACTTGTATACCATGCAACGTGATGGAGAAGACCTTGAGGAAAAGGCCTGTAGAGCCTCTGGAGGAATGAAATAGCTTTGTAATACACCACCAGCATGGGTTCAGAGATGGTAAATCGTTCTTCACAGGTTTAATAGACTTTTATGGCCAAGTAACACAAATCAGGCAAGAAATAAGAGTGGGCAGACTGCATTTTCTTGGACTGTCAGAAAGCCTTTGACACAGTACCTCACACAAGGCTGTTACAAAAGTTAGAGCAACAGGTAGGACTAAAAGGTAAGGTGCTCCAGTGGATAAGGGAGTATCTAAGCAACAGGAAGCAGCGAGTAACTGTGAGGGGGGAGACATCAGAGTGGCGAGATCACCAGCAGAGTCCCACAGGGCTCTCTACTTGGACCCATCCTGTTTCTAATATATGTAAACGACCTTCCAGGGAGCATAGAATCGTTCCTCTCAATGTTTGCGGATGATACCAAAAATATGAGAAGAACCAAGTCAGATGAAGATAGACAGAGACTACAGGACGACCTAGACAAACTGGTGGAAAAGTCTAGAAAGTGGCTATTAAAGTTCAACTCAGGAAAGGGTAAAGTAATGAAAGTAGGCGAAGGGAGCAGAAGGCTAAACACAATGTACCATCTTGGAGGGGATATCCTGCAAGAGTCAAATAGAGAGAAAGATTTGGGGGTTGATATCACACCAAACATGTCCCCAGAGGCTCACATCAAAAGGATATCATCAGCGGCATATGCTAGACTGGCTAACATAAGAACTGCCTTTTGAAAGTTGTGTAAGGAATAGTTTAGGATCTTGTATACCACTTATATAAGACCAATACTGAAGTATGCAGCAGCTACAGCCTGGAGTCCATACCTAGTTAAACACAAGACAAAGTTAGAGAAGATTCTGAGGCATGCCAACAGACTAGTCCCGGAACTGAGAGGTATGAGGAAAGGCTGAGGAAGCTGAACCTCACATCCCTGGAAAACAGAAGAGTAACGGGAGTTAATATATCCACCTACAAAATTCTCAGGGGAATGGACAAGCATGATGGACAAAGACAAACCCTTTTGCATGGGTGGAACACGAACAACGGGACACAGGTGGAAACTTAGTACCCAAACGAGCCACAGAGACAGAGCAGTTAACAAATGGAATGCATTAAACAGTGATGTGGTGAATGCTGACTCCATGAACAGTTTCAAATGTCAAATGATAGAGCCCATTAGGCTAAGGAATATGTACACCAACTGATTTGACTGGAGAGGCGGGACGAAAGAGCCAGAGCTCAACTCCCACAAGCACAACTAGGTGAGTACAACAAGGTGAGTACACAGAGACATACACACAGAGACAGAGACAGACACACAGAGACAAACATTCCGTAAAGGGTCCGGTAGCTTGGTGGACAGAGTGCTGGACTCGTAATTCTGTGACCCGGGTTTGATTCCTGGACTAAGCAGAGGCAAATGGGCCGAGTTTCTTTCACCCTTTCTTTCTATCACCCCGGTCGAGCGGACAGCATGCTGGACTTGTGATCCTCTGGTCCCGGGTTCGATCCCGGGCGCCGGCGAGAAACATTGGGCAGAGTTTCTTTCACCCTATGTTCCTGTTACCTAGCAGTAAAATAGGTACCTGGATGTTAGTCAGCTGTCACGGTCTGCTTCCTGGGGGTGGAGGCCTGGTCGAGGACTGGGCCGCGGGGACACTAAAAAAAGCCCCGAAATCCTCTCAAGATAACCTCAAGATAACCCTGATGCCCATGTTACCTTGCAGTAAATAGGTACCTGGGAGTTAGACAGCTGTTACGGGCTGCTTCCTGGGTGTGTTTGAGTGAAAAAAAAGTTAGCTAGTAGTTAGTAACAGTTGACTGATTGAGAGTTGAGAGGCGGGCTGAAGGAGAATACAACTAGGTGAATATACACGGAGACAGACACACAGAGTCACGCAGAGACAGACACCTCACCAAAGAGCCAAAGCTCAACCCCCGCAAGCACAATTAGGTGAGTACACAGATGTCGTGCCGATTTTCAAGAAAGGTGATAGGGAGGAAGCACTTAACTATAGACCTGTATCACTGACAAGCATCCCCCTGTACAATACTGGAAAGAATAATTAGGCTAATACTGGTTGCACACCTGGAGAACATTAGGTTTGTAAACAAACATCAACATGGGTTCTGGAAAGGGAAATCGTGCCTAACAAACCTTTTGGAATTCTGTGATAAAATAACGAAGATAAGGCAAGACAGAGAAGGTTGGGCAGACTGCATATTTTTGGACTGCCAAAAAGCCTTTGATACAGTACCGCACATGAGACTTCTATTCCAACTTGAGAAACAGGCAGGAGTAGGAGGAAAGGCTCTAGCATGGGTAAGGAACTACCTAACAGGAAGGAGCCAGAGAGTTACGGTAAGGGGCGAGATGTCGGACTGGCGAACAGTAACTAGTGGAGTACCACAAGGATCGGTGCTGGGACCAATTCTATTTCTAATAAACGTTAATGACATGTTTACAGGAGTAGAATCCTACATGTCTATGTTCGCAGATAACTCAAAGTTGATGAGAAGAGCTGTGGCAGATGAGGATGTAGGATCCTCCAAGAGGACTTGAACAGGTTGCAGAGATGGTCAGAGAAATGGCTACTGGGGTTCAACACGAGCAAATGTAAAGTTAAGGAAATGCGATTAGGTGATAGGAGACCAAGGGGACAGTACACAATGAAGGGAAACTGTCTACCTGTGACGACGCGAGAAAGAGACCTGGGCGTGGACGTAACACCTAATCTATCTCCTTAGGCACATATAAATAGAATATCGACAGCAGCGTACTCTACACTGGCAAAAGTTAGAACATCATTCAGACACGTAAGTAAGGAGGCATTTAGGGCACTTTACACTGCCTACATGAGGCCAGTCATTGAGTATGCCGCCCTATCATGGAGTCCCCACCTGATGAAACACATAGGGAAACTGGAAAAGGTTCACAAGTTTGCAACGCGACTCGTCCCAGCGTTACGAGAGATGAGGTATGAAGAGCGCATGAAGGAACTGAGCCTTACGACACTAGAACAAAGAAGGGAGAGGGGGGATATGATAGGAACGTATAAAATATTTAGGGGGATTGACAGAGTGGAAATAGACTAAATGTTCACACGGAAAAGAAGAAGAACGAGGGGGACATGGGTGGAAGCTGGAAACTCAGATGAGTCACAGAGATGTTAGGAAGTTTTCTTTTAGCGTGAGACTAGTGGGAAAATGGAGTACACTTAAGGAGCTGGAAGTGGGAGCAAATTCTATTCATAATTTTAAAACTAGATATGATAGGGAAATAGAACCGGAGTCATTGCTGTAAACAACCGATGGCTAGAAAGGCGGGATCCAAGAGTCAGTGCTCGATCCTGCAGGTACAAATAGGTGAGTACAGAAATAGACACGAAGAGACACAGAGACAGACACACAGAGACAGACACACAGAGACAGACATACAGAGACACAGAGACAGACACAAGAGCCAGACACACAGAAACAGACACACAGAGATAGACACAAAGAGACACAGAGAAACAGAGACAGACACACAAAGAAACAGAGACAGACACACAAAGACACAGAGACAGACACACAAAGACACAGAGACAGACACAAGAGACAGACACACAGAAACAGACACACAGAAACATACACACATAAACAGACACACAGAGACAGACACAGAGAGACAGACACAGAGACAGACACACAAAGACACAGAGACAGACACACAGAGACAGACACACAGAGACAGACACACAGGGGGGGTCTGTGGCCCCCCCAGACATAGGGGCCTCGTAGCCTGGTGGATAGCGCGCAGGACTCGCAATTCCGTGGCGCGGGTTCGATTCTCGCACGAGGCAGAAATAAATGGGCAAAGTTTCTTTCTTCCTGAATGTCCCTGTTACCTAGCAGTAAATAGGTACCTGGTAGTTAGTCAGCTGTCACGGGCTGCTTCCTGGGGTATGTGTGTATGTGTGTGTGTGTGGTGTGGTGAGGTGTGGGGGAAAAAAAGTAGTTAGTAAACAGTTGATAGACAGTTTAGAGGTGGGCCGAGAGAGCAAAGCTCAACCCCCGCAAACACTACTAGGTGAATACAACTAGGTGAATACACAGAGACACAGAGACAGACACAGTCTGGTAGCTGAGTGGACAGTGCGCAGGACTCGTAATTCTGAGGCCCGGGTTCGATTCCCGGACCAGGCAGAAACAAATGGGCAAAGTTTCTTTCACCCTGAATGCCCCCTGTTACCTAGCAGTAAATAGGTACCTGGGAGTTAGACAGCTGTTACGGAGCTGCTTCCTAGGGTGTGTGTTTGTGTGTAGGAAAAAATAGTAGTTAGTAACAGTTGATTGACAGTTGAGGGGCGGGCCGAAAGAGCAAAGCTCAACCCCCGCAAGCACAACTAGGTGAATACAACTAGGTGAATACAGAGACAGACACACAGAGGTAGACACACAGAGACACAGAGACAGACACACAGAGACACAGAGACAGACACACAGACACACAGAGACAGACACACAGAGACAGACACACAGAGACACAGAATCACAGAGACAGACACACACAGGGACAGGCACACAGAGACACAGAAACCGACAATCAGAGACAGATACACAGAGAGAGACAGACACATGTTACAAATATTGCAGACATATACCTTGCATTGCGCAAGGTAGAGCAAGGTAGTACATGTGAAATGTCTGATCATATTACGCATATAATTCGTTGTTATGCGGTGAATATCTTATACTCAAAATGGACTTCATGATGATTCATGTTATTCGACAAACTAGGGATTCTTAAACCAAGGCAGTTTTCTACAGTGGCTGTTGAACCATCAAGCTGCAGTAGAAAGTGTTATCGTTTAGGTGAAAGACTGTGGCCCATCACTCTCCCCAGACCAATCCACGAGTTAACTCCAAAGTGCAGACTCTCTATCAAGGATGAACTCCAGGAAGGAAAGGCTGTTCTCAACGAGTGGCAATAGTTGTTATGATTGGGGCATGTCAATCGCCGCTATCGGTTGAGGACAGGGAATAGCAAAGCCAGCTGTTAGACTGTGTTGCAGGCGGTGGGAAGAGTCCGGGAACTTGAACGACAAACGTAGGTTTGTTGGGCCAAGAAAAACCTCTTCCGAAGAAGACCATCGAATTCTTGAATACAATCGTCAGTCTCCCTTTATGTTGCCATCACGGATAAACTGCCATTAAAGGTATCTGGATGCACAGTGCGAAACCTAGAATGTTAAGGGCCAAATTGAAGAATGTTAGTGGCAGACAGCAGTGATTATTGACTATTAAATGTGAACGTAAATATAACAATTTCTGGTACAGTCCATCAAACAATGTCCAGTAATATACTGCAGTATCATACATTACGGTAACACCGCATGTAATGTGCCTTCATATTTATAAGATGGTAAACCAAACATCACATGGTTATTATATACATTCATTATCAAAAAGTCAGAAAGAAGTCATATTCGTTCAAGAATTTGCTGATCTTCGGGAGAGGTTTTTCTTGGCCCAACAAAACGACGTTTATCGTTCAAGTCCTCTGCCGATGGCGGTCATTGACATGCCTTTCTCATTAGCAACTGTTGCCACTCGTTGACAATAGTCTTCCCTACCTAGAGGTCATCCTTTATAAAGAGTCTGCACTCTTGAGTCGACTCGTGGATTGGTCTGAGGAGACTGAAGGGCCTCATTCTTTCACCCAAACAACAACAACACCTTATGTGAGAGTTAGACGATTAAACAACCATTGTAGGAAACTGGCTTGTTTTAAGACGCACTAGTTTGTTGCATAACATATATCATCACGTTGTTCATGTTGAGAAAAAGATATTCATCACATGACAACGAACTACACCTGTAACGTGAGTGGACAATTTAGATGTCTGCTATATTTGTAACGTAAGTCTGACTGTGTCTCTGTGACGGTGTCACTGTTTCTGTGTGTCACTGTCTCTGTGTGTCACCGTCATTGTGTGTCACTGTCTCTGTGTGTCACTGTCTCTGTGTGTCACTGTCTCTGTGTGTCACTGTCTCTGTGTGTCACTGTCTCTGTGTGTCACTGTCTCTGTGTGTCACTGTCTCTGTGTGTCACCGTCTCTGTGTGTCACTATCTCTGTGTGTGTCACTGTGTCTGTGTCACTGTTTCTGTGTGTCACTGTCTCTGTGTGTCACTGTCTCTGTGTGTCACTGTCTCTGTGTGTCACTGTCTCAGTGTGTCACTGTCTCTGTGTGTCATTGTCTCTGTGTGTCACTGTCTCTGTGTGTCACTGTCTCTGTGTGTCACCGTCTCTGTGTTTCACTATCTCTGTGTGTCACTGTTTCTGTGTGTCACTGTCTCTGTGTGTCACTGTTTCTGTGTGTCACTATCTCTGTGTGTCACCGTCTCTGTGTGTCACTATCTCGGTGTGTCACTGTGTCTGTGTCACTGTCTCTGTGTGTCACTGTCTCTGTGTGTCACTGTTTCTGTGTGTCACTATCTCTGTGTGTCGCCGTCTCTGTGTGTCACTATCTCTGTGTGTCACTGTGTCTGTGTCACTGTTTCTGTGTGTCACTGTCTCTGTGTGTCACTGTCTCTGTGTGTCACTGTTTCTGTGTGTCACTGTCTCTGTGTGTCACTGTCTCTGTGTGTCACCGTCTCTGTGTATCACTATCTCTGTGTGTCACTGTCTCTGTGTGTCACTGTTTCTGTGTGTCACTGTCTCTGTGTGTCACTGTTTCTGTATGTCACTGGCTCTGTGTGTCACTGTCTTTGTGGTTCGCCGTCTCTGTGTGTCACTGTCTCTGTGTGTCACTGTCTCTGTGTTTGTGTCACTGTTTCTGTGTGTCACTGTATTTGTGTGTCACCGTCTCTGTGTGTCACTGTCTCTGTGTGTCACTGTCCCTGTGTATCACTGTCTCTGTGTGTCACTATCTCTGTGTGTCACTGTCTCTGTGTGTCACTATCTCTGTGTGTCACCATCTCTGTGTGTCACTGTTTCTGGGTGTCACTGTCTCTGTGTCTCACTGTGTCTGTGTCTATGTCACTGTCTCTGTGTGTCACTGTCTCTGTGTGTCACTGTCTCTATGTGTCACTGTCTCTGTGTGTCACTGTCTCTGTGTGCCACTGTCTCTGTGTCACTGTCTCTGTGTGTCACTGTCTCTTTGTGTCACTGTCTCTGTGTGTCACTGTCTCTGTGCGTGTCACTGTCTCTGTGTGTGTCACTGTCTCTATGTGTCACCGTCTCTGTGTGTCACTGTCTCTGTGTGTCACCGTCTCTGTGTGTCACTGTCTCTGTGTGTCACTGTCTCTGTGTGTCACTGTCTCTATGTGTCACTGTCTCTGTGTGTCACTGTCTCTGTGTGCCACTGTCTCTATGTGTCACTGTCTCTGTGTGTCACTGTCTCTGTGTGTCACTGTCTCTGTGTGTCACTGTCTCTGTGTGTCACTGTCTCTGTGTGTCACTGTCTCTGTGTGTCACTGTCTCTGTGTGTCATTGTCTCTGTGTGTCACTGCTCTGTGTGTCACTGTCTCTGTGTGTCACCGTCTCTGTGTGTCACTGTCTCTATGTGTCACTGTCTCTGAATGTCACTCTCTCTCTGTGTCACTGTCTCTGTGTGTCACTGTCTCTGTGTGTCCACTGTCTCTGTGTGTCACTGTCTCTATGTGTCAAGGTCTCTGTGTGTCACTGTCTCGTGTGTCACTGTCTCTGTGTGTCACTGTCTCTGTGTGTCACTGTCTCTGTGTGTCACTGTCTCTGTGTGTCACTGTCTCTGTGTGTGTCACTGTCTCTGTGTGTCACTGTCTCTGTGTGTCACTGTCTCTGTGTGTCACGGTCTCTGTGTCTCACTGTCTCTGTGTGTCACTGTCTCTGTGTGTCACTGTCTCTGTGTGTCACTGTCTCTGTGTGTCACTGTCTCTCGTGTGTGTCACTGTCTCTATGTGTCACTGTCTCTGTGTGTCACTGTCTCTGTGTGTCACTGTCTCTGTGTGTCACTGTCTCTGTGTGTCACTGTCTCTGTGTGTCACTGTCTCTGTGTGTCACTGTCTCTGTGTGTCACTGTCTCTGTGTGTCACTGTCTCTGTGTGTCACTGTCTCTGTGTGTCACTGTCTCTGTGTGTCACTGTCTCTGTGTGTCACTGTCTCTGTGTGTCACTGTCTCTGATGTGTCACTGTCTCTCTGTGTCACTGTCTCTGTGTGTCACTGTCTCTGTGTGTCACTGTCTCTGTGTGTCACTGTCTCTGTGTGTCACTGTCTCTGTGTGTGTCACTGTCTCCTGTGTGTCACTGTCTCTGTGTGTCACTGTCTCTGTGTGTCACTGTCTCCTGTGTGTCACTGTCTCTGTGTGTCACTGTCTCTGTGTGTCACTGTCTCTGTGTGTGTCACTGTCTCTGTGTGTCACTGGTCTCTGTGTATGTCACTGTCTCTGTGTGTCACTGTCTCTGTGTGTCACTGTCTCTGTGTGTCACTGTCTCTGTGTGTCACTGTCCTCTGTGTGTCACTGTCTCTGTGTGTCACTGTCTCTGTGTGTCACTGTCTCTGTGTGTCACTGTCTCTGTGTGTCACTGTCTCTGTGTGTCACTGTCTCTGTGTGTCACTGTCTCTGTGTGTCACTGTCTCTGTGTGTCACTGTCTCTGTGTGTCACTGTCTCTGTGTGTCACTGTCTCTGTGTGCCACTGTCTCTGTGTGCCACTGTCTCTATGTGTCACTGTCTCTGTATGTCACTCTCTCTCTGTGTCACTGTCTCTGTGTGTCACTGTCTCTGTGTGTGTCACTGTCTCTGTGTGTGTCACTGTCTCTGTGTGCCACTGTCTCTATGTGTCACTGTCTCTGTATGTCACTCTCTCTCTGTGTCACTGTCTCTGTGTGTCACTGTCTCTGTGTGTGTCACTGTCTCTGTGTGTGTCACTGTCTCTATGTGTCACGGTCTCTGTGTGTCACTGTCTCCGTGTGTCACTGTCTCTGTGTGTCACTGTCTCTGTGTCTCACTGTGTCTGTGTGTCACCCTCTCTGTGTGTCACTGTCTCTGTGTGTCACAGTCTCTGTGTCTGTGTCACTGTCTCTGTGTGTCACTGTGTCTGTGTGTCACCGTCTCTGTGTGTCACTGTCTCTGTGTGTCACTGTCTCTGTGTGTCACTGTGTCTGTGTGTCACCCTCTCTGTGTGTCACTGTCTCTGTGTCTGTGTCACTGTCTCTGTGTGTCACTGTCTCTGTGTGTCACTGTGCTCTGTGTGTCACTGTGTCTCTGTGTCACCGTCTCTGTGTGTCACCGTCTCTGTGTGTCACTGTCTCTGTGTGTCACTGTCTCTGTGTGTCACTGTCTCTATGTGTCACTAGTCTCTGTGTGTCTGTCTCTGTGTGTCACTGTCTCTGTGTGTCACTGTCTCTGTGTGTCACTGTCTCTGTGTGTCACTGTCTCTGTGTGTCACTGTCTCTGTGTGTCACTGTCTCTGTGTGTCACTGTCTCTATGTGTCACTGTCTCTGTGTGTCTGTCTCTGTGTACTCACCTATACTCACCTATTTGCACTTTCGGGGGTTGAGCTCTGGCTCTTTGGTCCCGCCTCTCAACCGACCAATCAACAGGTGTACAGGTTCCTGAGCCTATTGGGCTCTATCATATCTACACTTGAAACTGTGTATGGAGTCAGCCTCCACCACATCACTTCCTAATGCATTCCATTTGTCAACCACTCTGACACTAAAAAAAGTTCTTTCTAATATCTCTGTGGCTCATTTGGGCACTCAGTTTCCACCTGTGTCCCCTAGTGCGTGTGCCCCTTGTGTTAAATAGCCCGTCTTTATCTATCTATCAGCACGCTGGACTTGTGATCCTGTGGTCCTGGGTTCGATCCCAGGCGCCGGCGAGAAACAATGGGCAGAGTTTCTTTCACCCGATGCCCCTGTTACCTAGCAGTAAAATAGGTACCTGGGTGTTAGTCAGCTGTCACGGGCTGCTTTCTGGGGGTGGAGGCCTAGTCGAGGACCGGGCCGCTGGGACATTAAAAAGCCCCTGAAATCATTCAAGATAACCGAAGAAGATCCTGTCAATTCCTCTGAGAATCTTGTATGTGGTGATCATATCACCCCTAACTCTTCTGTCTTCTAGCAACGTGAGGTTTAATTCCCGTAGTCTCTCCTCGTAGCTCATACCTCTCAGCCCGGGTACTAGTCTGGTGGGAAACCTTTGAACTTTTTCCAGTTTGGTCTTATGCTTGACTAGATATGGACTCCATGCTGGGGCTGCATACTCCAAGAATGGTCTGACATAGGTGGTATTCAAAGTTCTGAATGATTCTTTGCACAAGTGTCTAAATGTCGTTCTTATGTTAGCCAACCTTGCATATGCTGTTGATGTTATCCTCTTGATATGGGCTTCAGGGGACAGGTCTGGCGTGATATCAACCCCCAGGTTTTTCTTTCTCTCTGACTCGTGTTGCATTTCTTCTCCCAAATGATACCTTGTAACTGTCCTCCTGCTCCCTACACCTATCTTCATTACATTACATTTGCTTGGATTAAACTCTAACAACCATTTGTTCGACCATTCCTTTAGTTTGTCTAGATCTTCTTGAAGCCTCAAGGAGTCGTCCTCTGTCTTAATCCTTCTCATAATTTTGGCATCATCAGCAAACATTGAGAGGAATGAGTCTATACCCTCCGAGAGATCGTTCACGTATACCAGAAACAGGATAGGACCGAGTACAGAGCCCTGTGGGACTCCACTGGTGACCACGCCAATCTGAGGTCTCACCCCTCACTGTAACGCTTTGCTTCCTATTGCTTAGGTATTCCCCTATCCACTGGAGCACTTTACCAGTTACTCCTACCTGTCTCTCCAGTTTATGTACCAGCCTCTTATGGGGGCTGTATCAAAGGCTTTCCGACAGTCCAAAAAAATGCAGTCTGCCCAGCCTTCTCTTTCTTGATTAATCTTTGTCACCTGATCGTAGAATTCTATTAAGCCAGTAAGGCAAGATTTACCCT